>NW_015113161.1:139733-192301 GCF_001443285.1 Poecilia latipinna | reverse complement strand
CAAGTATTTTTTTAGTTTTTTATGCTTTCCTTTTCTTTTTTTTTTTTTTTTTTTTTGTTAAAAACTGCATTTAGAGTTTTCATTGGTTAAAAGTATAAAATGGGATATGTATACACTATATAACTATCATCTGAGTGTTGATAATCTGACTTCAACTTGTGGAATTTACTGAAATGAGTTCTAATCTGAGAAAAAAATTTTTTTAAGAGATTTTGACAATGAAAAAAGTCAGTTCCTTAAATTTTATCATTTCCAATTAGCTCCAATTTCTTCCAGTACATTTGAGTCATGTAGGCAGAGTTACATCCAGTTACATACAGTCGAGTCAAATAAGGTTCATGTTGCGAATTATTCGAATTAGTGTTTCAGATCGATTCGTGCTTACATCTCTTCCTTTTTTTATGCTCAACATCCCTGGTGCATTTAATACTTTTCAAGTTTTGAAAATATAGCTACACAAAGGGAATCTGGGAGTTATATGTGATTTAGAAGTTTGCAATTTAAATTTTTACGGCTGTTTTTGTGAGCCTTCACGTGATGAGGATTTACACAGAAATCTGCGTAATGTCTCAGGAAAGCAGGTGATTAGATGTGATGTTTAAACTTGAAAAGATGTGGACATTAAATCCAGTGACCCTCTTGGCTCCCCATATGACCCTCTTGTCTGCCATATTGCAGCTGGGAAGCTGCGCTGAGATGCAGTTCATCAACACACTGGACTCGGCGAAATGTAAGGTCCAGGTTTTGTGGAGTTGATCTCAGACATTTGCACTGTGATTTCTACATTTTTATCACGTCAAGTGTCAGCATTGGCAGCTGAGCCCAAAATGATTTGTACTTCATGGCAGAATTAGATTTACAGAGATCTTTTATCACAAGAAAAACAACTATGCAGCCCCTAGTAGCAGTCAAATAATACTGACTCACAAGATTAAAAATAAAGAGACCTTCAGAAAACACACAACATAATACATCAATAGAAAGAAACATAAGTTAAGAAGTAACTTTTTTAAGTCACTGTACATTTAAAAAGGTGTGATTGTTCAGGTCAAAAGTTTGCGTTTTGAAAAACCATAAATTTGCGACTTCACGGACCAAGTGAAAGTTCCATTCAGTAAGACTGAAACATGCAAAGTGAGCCAGCTTATTTTAAAGGTTTCACAATTACAGGTAATACAGTAACAATTTAATTTTTACATAAGTATGATAAAATAAGTCTTTAATGCAGAAATGTTATGACATGCCCTACACATTCATAGGGAAGGCAACCACCACAAAAAGGTAAGTCAAAGGTTATATCTGACTGCAGCAATGCTGAGCTCAAATTGTGGCTGGAAAGAAAATGACCTTAATATCCTTTTATTTTATGTTGAGAAAATGCCCTTAAAATGATCCAGTTTTCATTAAAAATAAAAATTAAAAAGAGCTTCTTGGTCATTGGTTGACAAAGCATAATTTCTCCCCACACATGTTACATCTGGAAAACTAAAGACATCTTGCATAAAAACAAATCCTTATTTTACCCCCCACCTGGTTTACTCGCAGCATAGTTTTCGTTGCTCAACCATGATGGATATTTAATGACATATCAAGATTTTGTCACAAAATAGGACAATATAATTCCTATAAACAGGATTTAATACTGTAATTATGCAATCCCTGCTGAGGTAGTTATTTTACTTAGAAGTACAGAAAATGAGGTCAAACAATATCTCAAAATTATTGGAAATTCCACCTGTACTAAAACTTGCACCGTTGCGGCTGTCAATATATTATACTGTATTTTATTGTGTTGTTCTGTTTCATTTGTTTCAATAAAGATTTGAATTAAAAAACAGCTGACTTCCTGTTAGCGTAACGCCGTGCGACGTCACCACGCTAAGGCTCCTCCTTTCTCTAGTCGCCGCCGCCGCTAGCATAGTTAGCAGTTAGCTTCCAACAGCTGTCGGTGGCACTCAGTCAGCAAGCCTATCAGTCTGAGTGATTGTGCTTCCTTTAGAGAACCGCTGTGTTATTATCTTCAGGAGCCAGTTGTTTTTCTTTCCTGAGGGTTTTCTGTGGTATTATATTGTTGTCCTCGCCGTCACGATAGACAGAAGTCCTGGGACATGGCCAGACAAGAACAAGTCCTGGTGCTAGAGCCGCAACAGGAACTCAAATTCAGAGGTAACGCTAAGGCGGAGGGCAGGGCCGAAGTTAGGCTGCTAGCTCTAGTCGTTAGCCAGTATCTGTGTCAGCTGTTGGCCCTTTTATTATGTTGTTTTCTCATTGTGTCTTCAAAAGATGGGGGAAATATGTTCTTAGTTGGTGACGGATGAAACAGTTAACCTGTTGGCGTTTATTTGCTCTAACTAGCCGGATAAATTGCTAGCTGTCATTGCAGCGTCAGGACAGGCCGTCCATACCAATACTACAATAATCTTACACGCTTCCATTACCTTACTATTCATTTTCTGATGATGTGAAACACTCACAAGTTAGCTAATGTGTAGCACAGTTCCTTAAACCGGTTTTGTTGTGAACACATGCGCACCAAGAAGCGAATATTCTAGCATTTTCTACAAAGAGTTTGTCATTGCCTAGCCCCATTACCATGCTTATTGCTCAATGACCCAAGCTTGAAAGCCCAGACTGAAAGCTTTATCGTTCACTCTTAATTTCTAAGTAACCCGATTTCCTTCCCTAATTTGCTGCATTTAATCGGGCTTGTTGTGAAATCAGATGCTGCGTGTGTTTTACTAATGATCATTGTTTTCCCAGATGATTGTCGTTGGGCTCTCCTGTTGCTCTGGAAATTGTTGGACTAGCTTCATTGGATCAGTATAATGGAGGGTGGGGGGGAGGTCTCTGATTGATTGCTGCAGATCCTTGAATGCTAAGATGAGCCTAGAGAGGACGCACACGCATACACACACACACACACAGTTAGTGATGCTTTGTCTTAACAGTGAGCAGAAAGCACAGTCAGGTTGTTGGCACCAGATGACCTGAAGTTTTAAACAAGAGTTATGAAGCAGAAGCAGACTTTAAAGGCCAAGAGAAAGCAGAAGGCCTTTGACTCGCTCCGTGTTTTCTGCTGCATTCAATTTCCAACTAAGGGTGGGGCATTAAAAATAAATATTAAAGATGCTGCTGTTTTGGCTTCATTAAAGTCTGATTTTGTTGGGGGGTGGGGGGTTTTCCTACACTTAAACCGGGAACAAAGTTGTTTTACTAGATCCTTCTCATCTGTGTGTCAAACTGTGTTTCCATGTCTTACTTACTGCATCACATTACATTCTATTGAATGCATTTATAGACTGAAAATGCTGGAGTTTTCTGTGTTGATATATGGATAGAGAAAAATCTAATTTCTCATAATGTACTCACTGGTTTCCTTTTCTAGCAAATTGATCGGTCTCTTTGAGAAAGAATAGCTATAAGTTAATGGACATTCAAATGCTATCCTCTTCATAACATCTGAAGAAGATGTCTTACATTAAGTTTTTCACAATAGTGAAAATCCAACTTTTACATTTCAACGACTTTCATAACAAACACACAAGTCCTCAAGTCACCAAGTTTTTTTTTTTTTTTCTATCCCCCCTGCAGGCCCATTTACAGATGTTGTCACCGCCACGCTGAAGCTCACTAATCCCACAGACAGGAATGTCTGTTTCAAAGTTAAGACAACCGCACCTCGCAGATACTGTGTGCGTCCGAACAGCGGCATCATCGACGCTGGAACCTCCATAAATGTTTCTGGTTTGTAAACATATTTGGTTGAATTTTTTCATTTGTGTGGAAGAATTGTCCCAACGGCTCATACTAATAACAAGATTTAACGTTCTGAATGGAGTTCTAACCTGATTTGGAGCGCGAAATTTGCTATCTAAAGAAACATTTGATTCTGCTGGGAGAACAAAATGTTGTATTCATTGATTATTTCATCCTAAAAATATCTATATTAGTTCTGCCTAACGTGCAAAGGTACAAGAATTGGCACAATACAACTTTTACGTTGAAGTCTTGAAATGATGCATCCTTTTTTTAAGCAACCTTTTATTTTCATAAAATGGCAGAACTCACCAGGAAGTATAAAAATCTTAAACCATTTTTATTTTAATATTTTTTATGATCTTCAGAAGTATGGTTTCAGGTTTTCTGAATGTGTTTCAAAGCTGTTGCTGTTTTTACTGTGATTGCTTTTTCCCTCAGCTTCATCTCATCACTTTAGAAGTTATACTGTTTGTGCTCGTTTTAAGCAGCTTAACTCAAACTTATGAATTATTCAGACATAAAGCCTCCTAAACCTAATGGATAAACCAGGGTTATAGTATCTATGTGTAATATATAAGAAGGAAACAATTTTAAATGTATTTTGTAGATGCCTTCTTGCTGGCCTCTTCTTACAAAGATGCAGTTTCCTCCAAAGTCTTTAGCTCTATAAAAGGCTAGACCACATTAACACAAGATCAACAAAATGATTACAAATGGCTAAAAAACAGAAAGTACAAGTTAGGTTTTTTCATTGTTTTTAGAGCTTTCATTTGTGATTGTTCTCTTGTTTTTCTTTTTTTTTTTTATTATAAGCCCATGTTTCCAGTGTCCTCAACTTGTCCTCTTCCTGTTAGATTTAGGGTCTGTTGTTATGATTTTCAAAATGTTTCCTTATAAAGAATCTATATATTTCCAAGTTGCAGAATATGAGCAGTATTGATTGTATTTCATCGTCTCCTCTGCTCCACAGTCATGCTGCAGCCGTTTGAGTACGACCCCAACGAGAAGAGTAAGCATAAATTCATGGTGCAGTCCATTCTGGCTCCCAGAGACATGACCGACATGGAAGGAGTTGTGAGTATTAAGCTTTCAGTTGATTCACGAACCTAAAGATGGGTTTAAACGTGGCTCTGTCTCTTTCACTCTGTGCATTCATCTGAAAAAAAAAAATGTGCAGAAATGTAGTTCTGTTGATGTTATCTAGAGTTGAGGACAACAGTTTAGCTGCTGCAGCATCAAAGACGTCTGACTGAACAACAAGTGAATCCTGTTTGTTTGTGTTTGCAGTGGAAAGAGGCCAAACCTGAGGAGCTGATGGATTCAAAGTTAAGATGTACGTTTGAGATGCCTCTAGAAAATGACAAAACTGTAAGTATGAGTTACTTAGTTTTTTTTTCTTTTCTTTCCCACATTCATATATTTTTGCTCGCCACTGCATACATTTTGGTCAAATACAGATAAGTGTCATTTTTGTCATTCACACGATCCTGAGAGAAACGGATGTTTCTCTAATGAGTTCAACAATAAATGTCACATGTTGGTGAAATAGATTTTTGTCATGTTTTGAGTATCGTTCCAGTGTCCCGAGTCATTCATTACATGATGTTTGTATTAGGGGTTGCACCAGTTAGTCGACTATTTGATTCTTTTCTCTGCAATGACTTTTTTCTGGGCCAGTCGACTAGTCGCTATCACGTGACAAAACAGATTTTTCCAAGGAAATGAAAGAAGGTGAACTAGGCGAGTTTATCAGAAAGCTCAAATTGTATAAAAATGTAAATAATTTACCAAAGAGAAACTGAAAATGTCAGCATAGGTTACCGCAGTAGGGGCGTTGCGTGGCGCAGTAGTTACCGCATATAGAGACTTGAGACCGCGGTAGTCTGGAGTCCGACTCCCATCCTCGGTTGGGTGGGCCCAGGCCTCTCTCCGCTCTCTCTGCCCCCTTACGGTCAGATTGCTGTCAAATAAAGTAGTGCCGGAAAAATCCTAAAAAAAAAAAAAAAAAAAAAAAAAAAAGACTACCGGATTAATGTGCAACAATGCAGCATGATGTCAGGTTTTTTAATCCCTCACCTACACCCAACTGATCAGCGTCACCCTGCGTATTGAAGCTTCTAAACTGGCAGCTTAACAAAATATGATTTGACAACATCTGGAAACTAAGTCCAAATTTCATCCTGAGGGTCTGATAGAGGCGATCTCTGCCGCCGTCTGCATGTCGGTTCAGAGAGCCGCTGCTGAGTCAGCAGAGCTTCCTGCTGCGCATCGGGCGGAGGAGCAACAGGAGGCTTCGTTGAATTCAACTGTAACCAAACGGGATCCGTTCATAATAAGTTTGGTTTGTGATGTTCCAAAAGCACCATAGTGGTCAGTGTGATAGTTTGACTCCTATATGAGTAACTATCCAGAGATCATCAGTATCAGCCGGTGTTTGAAAAAAGAAAAAAGTCAGACCCGACTTTGTGCAACGAACTTTTCTCCGCTGCTCACAAAGAATAATCTGTTTATTGCTCTTTTAATTCTGCATAATAGACTTAGTAAAAGCAGGAAAACGGAATGGGGGCCCGAGGGGTGTCAATATTTGCCGTGAATATATCTGATAAAGCCTCCAAGTAGTTGTGAAGCATTTTGCGCTTGCGTCACTATGACATCACCGCGACTAGTCGACATCATGATTTAGTCGACCTTAAAAAATATGTAGTTGTTCAACCCCTAGTTTGTATTCATACATGTCTTGTGCCTGGATCTCACTCCCCGCCGCGTCGGCATGTTTTCTTTTTTTTTCCTTATTCCACTTCTCCTTCTTCCTCCCTCACCGCCATTCCACCCGCCCGCCCCCCACCCGCTCTCTCTCCGCAGCATGAGAGTGAAAGCATCAAACCTGTGTCTTCCTCTACCTCTGTTAAGACTGAGCACTCTGCGCTGCCCAAGTCAGCCAGCGCCTCCCTGGATGACGGGGAGGTGAAGAAGATCATGGAGGAGTGCAGGCAGCTGCAGATGGAGGTGCAGAGGCTACGAGAAGAAAACAAACAGATCCGGGTGAGAAGCGCTGAAACGGTGGCTCCAGCAGGTCCAGGCCGTTTCCCTCCTCCCTCCCTTTAGGGAAAAATATATTTCTGAGCCTCAGCAAGGCTAAAGTAAATATTTGGTTAAGTTTAATTTAGAGGAAAATACATATTTATACAATGAATATCAATGAGAGTATAGGGGGAATTGCTGGTATTTCCAGATTTTAATCCATATTCGATTGTCTAAATGTTAAATCCTTCATTTTTTGTCTTCTCCCTTCATGTCTTCATTTCTTTCTTGTTTCATTCCTACTTTTTTCATTCTTTTCTTCCTATTGTACTTCCTTCTGTCCTTTCTTCAGTGCTCTTTCTTTCTCTTCATTTCCATCTCACCTTACTTTTTTTCAAATGTTCTTTTGTCCTCTTTTCCTTCCTTATTTCCTTTTATCCATTCTGTTTTCTTCCTTTCTTCCCTTTGTGCTTCATCCTATCTTTACTTTTGCCCTTTCTTTCTTGGATCTTTCATGTTTTTCCTTTTTTCCACTCTAACCCAGTTTCCTTTTATTTGGGTCTTTATTTTTCTTGTCTCCCCAATGTTCTCCTTTTCTTCCTCCTTTCAATTTTCCTTACTTTCTTTCAAGTTGTCTTCTCTCCTTCCTCTGCCCCTCCTTCCTTGTGTCTTTCCTACTTTTGTTCCTTTCTTCCTATTGTATGTTCTTCTGTTCTCCTTCCTTCCTTGTGGTGTTTGTTTTTTCCTTCCAGTCTCTGGGTTTTGCAGCCTCCAAGTAAGCTTGTGTGTTTCTTCTTTGCTTCAGGAGGACGACGGTGTGCGGAAGAGAAAGATCACACCGATGGCTGCTTCTCACCCCAACCCCCTGGCTAGCACGGCCATGACGAAGGATGAAGGCTTGAGCACCCGCATCCTCGCATTGTGCTTGCTCTTCTTTGTGATTGGAGCCATCATTGGCAAGCTGGTCCTTTAGAGACACAGACTGAGCACAGTGACGGACGGATGGACGGACGCAGGAATGAAGGGACGGACAGCGTGTCTTAAAGGGCACGTACCAATGACGGCAACGGGGATGTCTGCTGGGTTTATGTTGATCTGTTTGCTTGTTTTCTTAACATTTAAAGCTACTAGCCAGGGGTTTTCTTCCTTCAACAACAATTGTGCAATCATGATAAAAACACAGCTGAGGAAAAACAAAAAAAAAAAAGTATAATTTTCCACTGCTGGACTTCACAATTTTTTATTTTTTTTTTTAACTGTGCGACTGAAGTAACCCCAGGCAATAAGGGTTGACGTTAGAGCCGCTGGCTTTAGTGAACGCTGTGGTGATCGGGCAACACTTAGCAGACTTTAGGTTTAAATTCAGGCCCATAGTGACCTTCTCCCTGAGGAATACAAACAAGATAAGAAAACTAAATTGAAGGTTAGGCTGGTGGAGACGGCGTTTCCATGACTCCCTTGATGGACGCTGCCGTCGATGGCGATCCATCGATCGTCTTTAGAGGTTAGTGGCGGTTAATGCTGCTTAATTGGTACGGATCTATTTATATTGTAGTTCACATTTTTTCCAATCGATAGGTTTCAGTGCATGTCAGCCATTCGTAAAATGAGTCAATGCCTCGACTAGTATCATGACATGCTGTAGGAGAGCATGCAGTGTCTGAAAACACAAGCCAACCCAACATAGTTTACAGACAAATATACTCACATAAGCTCTTTGCTGGCTGGAATTTAATTTTTTTTTTTTCTTTCTTCTTCTTACCTCTGGTGTTTATTGAAATTATGGTGTTAGGCTGTACTTTAACAATCATAATGGGACTAACTAGTAGAGCCAGGCTGATCATAATCTGTCTTCCTGGTGATTCATCGCTATGGTTTCTCACCGTGATGTTTGCATCCGATTCAACAGATAACTTTCTCCCAGCTTTTGAAGAATCTAAACGAATTTGGCGGCTCCAGTTCTGGTGGTACAACCCTTACTGGTTTAGCTTGGCCTGGGTTTGTTTTCCACACCTCCCTGCAACAGCTCTTTACTGCGACTTCAGCAGGAGAGGTGTTATCCCGAGTCAACTTCCCACCGCAGCTGACTTCTTGAAGCAACCCTGCTGTATTACTGCCAACGGGATTCTGTCAGAAATGTTACGATAGCTTCTAAACTGTTGATATATAGCAGAAGTCACCTAAGAGTGATTTCTAATTTAAGAGGTGTGTGTCTTCACCCGTCAGGTGACAGGGGTTCAGTCCCTGGCAGGGCCGCTTGATAAAACATAATAAATATAGAGTGTGTGTTAAATAAGTATAGCGTCAAGAATATTCTCTGCTGAACCTCATACATTTACTCTCTGCCCACTAACTTACACAATTTTGCAGCAGCAACAGCATTGCTAAAAAAAAAATTCTTAAATGTTTTTTATATTCTCTCTACATCGTCAGTAAAACTTCTGATTCTGGTGGTGAGAAATGCAAACTTTCAGGACTGTTTTTCTCTCCCGTTGCCATGGTGAATCGCGTTATTTGCCTCCCATTGATGCGGTCTTTGCCGTTTAGCCGCACTCGCGCTTAACTCAGGGGTAACTTGGCTCAGAATTGAGTTGCCTAGTTGATATCTCCTGCTCTGAAACTGAAAACCCCGAGTATCACCTATCTGGGTAGGTTTGTTCAGAGCACCTGCCTTCTGCTCAGGGCTCGTCCACCCTGCTTCCTGAAACGGGGCCCTCCAGGGTAAATTTGTGTTGTGAAGTCACCAGCAGAGGAAGAATTTTATTATACGTGATCTCCAAAGGATTAGAAAGAACGATGTTATTAGTGGCAAACTATAAAGTTTGTATCTAAGGGGAGTTAAGTGTAGAAGGTAAACAAAGGCCCGGTTAAACCACAAGGCTCAGCGTTTTTTTTTTTTTTGTCGCCGGCTTTATTATTTTCTTTTTTTTGTTCCCTGCTTTTGATCTTTTCTCTCCGTCCATCTCTGCTTCCTAAAAGGACCTTCCCCATCCTTGCTGTAGTGTGTGGAAGTGGCTTCACGCTGGCTGAATGTTTAGTCTTTCAATGATTCTGAAAGTTTCTCACTGGCGTGTCTTTACCTCCGTTATCATGTCTCTTCCACTCGTTATTGATGATCTGACAGGACAGAAGAACAAAATTAATCATGGAAAGACTTTTTGTTCTTTTTCCTGAATGCAAACCTTGTGTCTTGTCTTCTAAAGAGTGACGTGAAAAATGATATATATATAAATATAAATAAGTATACTGTATGTATGAGCCAGTAGGAGCTGTGTGTGTGTGTGTGTGGATGTTTTAATTTGATGGGGCTGCAAAGAGTTTCCTGTTTGTAACAGAAAATGGGGAATGTTCACTGGAAAAAAAAAATTACAATTATTACTCATGTTGCTCTCTGTCCAGATCAAGAATCTGCTCAATCGAATTAAATCTTTGGGCCACTAATAAAGTTATCACTTAATAAAGGATTGTGATGATTAACTTAAGATGTACGGTGATCTATTTAAAAAATAAAAAGCGAAGCTATAAATTAGTTTGATGTCTAGAATCGGTTCTGAAACAGTTTCAATCCACAGCAGGTCCTGCAGACTCAGCTGATGCACTTCTAGGAAATCCAGAGTTAAGAAAATCAGTTTTGTCCACCTTTGCTTTGGTTCTGTTTTTGTGTGTGTGTGTTATCGAAGTTATTTTATGATCTCCAAATATACTGCAGCCTGTATGAAATAGCCTGAATTACGATTGCTGTTTTATAGTTATTTATTAAGTTTGGAAATTCAAGCAAGGCCTGTGTTTTCAAAAGGGACCAGTTTAGTCTTGGGGTTTTATCGGTTGAACTGTTTTGTTTTCTTCATCTCCTTGTTTCTGTTTCCCATCCGGCTCCGGTTGGTGGTAACCGCTGCTTCGTGTCGACCATCATGCACCCACCTTTATAAATCAGTTCTGTTTCAGGAAAAATAAAGAGAAATGTGTCTTTTTTTTTTTTTTTGCCTAAAAGATGGAGGTGCTGCGGTATTTGGGGCGTGGCCGTCTGTGGGGACTGACCTGTTAATACGCACTACATTAAAGGAAATAATAATAAAAAAAAAGGTATTTGCGCTTTAGACCACTCCTGCATTGGTGCAGTCACAGCAGTGTAATCTCACAGTCATCGGATACTCTTTTGTATGTACATATAAATACTCAAAACATGTAGTAAAGCAAGAAAAGAACTGAAGAGCCACCATGGATCATGTAGCATCATAATAAATTACAGTAATAAACTCCCCTCATCTCCAGCTGGTTCTTATTTGTGAGTGTGTTTACCCTAATGGACTGTGGATCCCAGTCTGTGTGTGTGAAGTCATAAATTTAAATTTGGTCATAAATGGGCTGTAAACATTTAGCGCTTTAAAATGATTTGCCCACTTACAGAAACTGGATTGTTTTCTCTCATACAGATGTTTCAGATCAACTGATAATCTGAGTAAATACAGATATTCAGTCATTAAGTTTTTAATTAAGGGGAAAGAAGCTACGCATACCAACCCGGCTCTGTGTGTGACAGAAGTAATTACCTGAGGAAAGAAATTAAGAACTGGTTTTTCCACCCTTTGTGGCAACAGCTGCCATCAAGTGTTTTTTGGCAGCACTGTGGAAGAACTCCTAAGTCCTTCAGTTTGTTTTTTAGTTCAGCCAATCAGACTTGCATGTGTTTTTGGATCACTGTCCTGTTGCATAACTCAGGTTTGCTTGAACTGAAGCGATAATGTTCTCATTAAGGATTTTCTGCATTCTGCTAGAGCAGAATTCGTGGTTCCATCCGACACAAGTCATCCAGCCTCTGAAGCAGAAAGACGGCCCCAGATTGTCACTCTGCTGTGCTGTGCTTGGCAGTTTAATGTTCTTTTTTTATGAGATGCTATGTTAATTTTGTGTAACTGAATGCACACCATTCAAAATGTTCCCCTTTTTGCTTTTCTAAGGTCTTAAAAGATTTTTTTAAATATACTTTTTGTTCTATGGTCAGCAGTTGTTTGGGTTTGGGAAATCGCCCATGGAGGCCATTTTTCTGTCTGGTGAATCAGAAACACTGACCTTAATGAAGAAAAGTGAAGTTCTTCACATGCTTCGGTCATTGATGCGATCTTGGTTTGATTTTGGTTGACCAGTAACTTCCTGAGAAAGTTTGCTGTTTGCTTCTGACATGCTAACGATGTCACAAGCTTAAAACATCCTACCATCGCTTCCAGAAGTTTCTATATTTCTTGAACTGTTCCACAGTTTGCAATAACAGAGATCCACAGCTCAGGTGGGTCAACAAATCAACTAATAATGTGCATGCCATACTTTTGTCATTTTTTTTCTAAAAGAAAAATACTGTTAAAAGCACGTAAATGTTTATAGTTTATAGTCTGTCACAAGTCAACTCAAAAGACTTTCCAGGGATATGAAACTGAAATTAATGCTGTTGGTCTTCATAAATCCTGAACATACCAAGGACGGGGAAAGTTGATCAATGTTGACAGACTGATGGATAGAGTTAAATATGACCAAAGAAAAGCTTAGAAGCTGAAATAAACCAACAATGGAACAATTACCTTTGGCAATGACAGAAATCCTAAACAAACAACCACAGTTATAATGACACAGTTTAGATAAAACCTGATTCATGTGTTCGAATGGTCCAGTCAAAGTCTGGATATGGATTCATGTAGGAATAGGAATAGATGTTAACACATGCTATCAAACCAATATAGATGTACAAAGCTGTTTAACATGCATCTTTCCCTTAACAGTTATGCTGTACTTTGCTTAAATCTGTCATACATTATCCAAATTAAGCTTATATTTCTTTGTGTTGTCTTGTAGACGTATGTATTAAAATGCTAATTTACATAAAGATATTTTTTTTCCTTTTCATTTTAACTTTTTAGGTTTTATTTATTTATTTTCATGGAAGCGTCATTGTGTCTTTTCCGCATGAAATGTTTAATGTGAATAAACGTTTAAGTTCACTTTACTACGGTGAATGCGTTTTCAAGGAACGCCGTGTCTACCTTTTTGTCTGTTTAGCAGTTGCGATAATTATCCAGCAGAGGGAGAAAGAGAGCCCAGAGGCGACGCCCACTACTGTTGTCTAGCAACAGACGTCATCGGGCCTAATCCAGGAAGTAGAAAAACATCAACAATCCTTCCAGGTTGGGCGAAGCGTTGGGGTAGGTTTTAGCGAGGTGGCCTTTCCAGAGCCTTTGTTTCTCCTACGCTCTGCTTTATTTAGCCATTTTTACAGCGAGGGTCCTGTAGCAGCTTAGACATGTCGTTGTTCGGCAAGATATTTGGAGGAGGTGGAAAAGGGGGAAAGGGACCGAGCGCACAGGAGGCGATCCAGAAACTCCGTGAGACGGAGGAGATGCTAACGAAGAAACAGGAATTTTTGGAGAAAAAGATCGAGCAGGAGCTGCAGATCGCCAAGAAAAACGGCACGAAAAACAAGAGAGGTGAGACAACGGTGTTATTTCCATCTACTATCTGACTTCTCGTGGTGAAATATCAGGTTAACCAGCACAAGTCAAACGTTAGCCAGCACCTTAGCATTTTTGGCTAACTTTACGTCGCCATCGTAAATGTTGGCTGGCTTTATTTTCTTAGGTCGACACCCAGGACAGCTGGTTAAATGACAGGCTGGCATTTTTTTTAAAATTCATGTTGAGTTCATAAATTTTTCCACTTAACATCCATGTAGACACCTCTCTCAACATATCCCTGTGATGATATTTGCGGTGAATTAGTGAGTGGCTATTTAAAAGCCGGAAAAAATGGTCAAAGGTGTTCTTTACAGATTCCCCATGAGGACACAAAGTCTGAGGGCAAAGGTTGACGGATGTCAGGGAGGTGGGCGTGTTTCCACCCGGATCAACACCTCTACCTGCTATGTACACTGTTATAAAGGCCCTCTAATTTTATTTTGACATAGGTAACCTTGAAAGTATCTGACAATTGAAGATAATAATCATGACTTAATGTTACAATTGTGTAACATTAAGTCACACTTGTGTCAAAGATTTTTAGCAACAGATACGCATACTTTCATGTTAGCCTTATGCATTTTAGTATTAGTACTATTATTATTGGTTTGTTTATAGATTTGTTTTATCTTAAGAACTTTTGCGTGAACCAAGAATTTACAAAGTCTGAAATGCATGTATCTTTAATTAAGGCATGAATGTGGAGAAAATGTGAGCTGGCCTTAACATTAATTCCAAGTCTTACATTTTGACTATTTAATTTCATATATGTCTTTTTTTTTTTCTTTTCTTTTCTTTTTTCTCGTGGGACATTGAGTTTGAGTCGCGCGCGCACATCTGCATTGCTTGTGAGTTCTCGAGGTGGAAGAAGCTTCCGCTAACTTATGGTTTCCATCTTAGCTAACTGCTAATATATCTTTGTTAGCTAGCTATTTTTTTTCCCTATCATGGGTAAGTACAAATTTATCGCCAGTTGACTGGACGACCTTCGTCTTCACCACTGGCTCACTTCTGTTGCTAACCCATAGGAGGCCTGGCGCAATCTCTGAAAAAACCGTCGTTTTCAAGAATTACATTTGAACATGATCATGCTGTTAGACCTCAATTTTCCCTTTGCAGGACAATAAATGCTGTTTCTACTCTATTCTAAAATGTATTCAGGTATATGTTGGAGATGGTCAGATGCATGTATCTAATCTGAATCAAAGTTTTATTTAACAAACTAGTGCATTAAATAACATCCTGTTGGTTAGTGCAACCAAGAAAAGAGTTTAGTTTTAGTGCATTAATGAAACTGGGATAAAATAAACTTTTTCAGCTTTCTATTTGCACATCACTGATCAAGGTTTATCCAGTTAAAACTGGCTGATCCTAATATCTGGCTGACAGACTGATTCGTCTCTCATCAAGCTGAATTCCACTGGCTCATTAATTAACATTATTGTCAAGATGATTGTTAAATGAAAGCTCACATTTGGGAGAAATGTACAAAGAACAGCACAGTTGTTTGTCCTGATGTTTCTACCTGACAGTAGGAGGAGTTGTAGCTGGTTAACATTTGTTCTGAGTGAAATGAAAAGGCTCCTGTGCCGTCCGGCCGGCCGGCCTGAATACTTTCAGTGCTTGGCCTCCATTGTAATTATTTCCTGCTCTGACGCAACAAAGGTTGGCACAATGACTCAGCCTAGGATGACGTACAGGTGTTGTAATACAGTGGGTGAGAACTTCATTTTTTCCAGTTTGTCATTTTTACGACTCCAGGCTAAACATAGGAACACCCTATATTTTTAGATTCTGACTCATTTAGGTTCTAGTACTGCTAAAAGTTTGGATCAGACAACATGCTATAGAGCATCACCTCTAGGAACTGACTAGTATCACTATCTTGAATGAAAACACCACAGCTTCTTTGTATTCAAAACAAAGACGTGTAACATGATGATTTAACATTTATTATCTAGATTTTAAAACCTACACTGGAACTGAACTCTTCAATAAAAAAAAATACCTGTTCATAGTGGTGAACAAAGAATATCTAATGTATAAAGTGTCAGGTGAGGTCATCATCACAATGAGAATTACTGAGGTCTCATGTGTTGTTGACTCACCTTATCATCTAAAAAATGACTCAGCATGATGTTAAACACCGACAAAAACAGAATACAAGTTAACACCAAAACTGACCTCAGTCTGCATACTAAGGTAAAATCCACCCATCGTGGGTAAGTACAAGATGTACTTTGAGGGAAATCCACAAAAGAAGATAACTAATCTGTAACCAGATGAGGGAAAATCTTTCATTAAGTACACGTGTCTGCTGGCAGGAGGAGATTAAGCTGTGCTTTTTTTTTATTGTACTTTTCCATGAAGTCTAAAGTAGAAGCTGACTTTAATTTCACTACGCAAATATCTGTCTTGATTTCTTCAAGACGTCCTTTCTGTCCTAATTGGGTACATTTGGCTTCCGGTAAAGCTTCGGTAGTGGTGTTGTTTCTTTTTATTGATAGACCATATGCAGGGTACACTGACTAAAAGCCAACAATCAGAAAATAATAGTACCAGCATGGCATGTTGAGGTACTGCGCCCAGTTCATAGGTAGTGACCATTTTTTGTTTGAATACTGCAAATAAAGTCCGGAAGTGCCACCCAAACCTTCTAAAACCACTTTTTTTAAAAAGTATATTTCACACTGGAAATATTGAAAATAGATTTACTACATGTGGGATTTTTTTTTTCTAAACTCCCACATTTAGAAAAAAAAAATCTTCTAAAAGAAATGTATACTTTGCACAAAATTAAATGACAGCATCTGGAAACATTTAATTAGTAATCTCGACGTAGGTTTAATGTGACGAAATAAAGACCTATTTCTCTTTAGCTCTCGTCAAAATCGGAAGACAAGAGAACATCCCGGTCAAGGAAGGTAGATCATGAGTCGCTCTTAATAAATCAGAAGTTGCTTCTATTTTCAGTCGGAACATGCATCAAAAAGTTCATAAGTGGAGGTGTGATAAGAAATGATGGGAATAAAATAAACTCACTTTTGAACAGACCCTTAGCACAGATAGCAATAATTAGTCACAAAATTGCCAGAATTGCAAAGAATTCTATCTACTGATATAAAAAAACAACCAGATGCTTCATAAAATAGTTTTTTTTTAAAAAATACCTTTTAGGTTGTCTGAATAAAACTCCTCTGGGAATAAATGATTCCTGATTCTACCACCTGAGAACTGGTTGTGTATCCATGTGTGTGCCTCTGCCGATCCTGACGCCAATCTCCCTGCGCTCTGTTTTTCCCCTCAGCGGCGCTGCAGGCTTTGAAAAGAAAGAAGCGGTACGAGAAGCAGCTGGCCCAGATCGACGGCACGCTGTCAACCATCGAGTTCCAGAGGGAGGCGCTGGAAAACGCCAACACCAACACGGAAGTGCTCAAAAACATGGGCTTCGCCGCCAAGGCCATGAAGTCCGCCCATGAAAACATGTAAGAGCAAACGTAGCGATTCGTGGCCTAATTAATGAATTACGTCTGAGGTGAAATGAGATGAGGCGTTGTTATTGTTCCCGCCACATCAACGTTTTATTTTGTGGTTTTTCCCTTTTTTTTTTTTTTTTTTTTTACCTTTTTGTGAACGGACCTTCTTTTCTTGTCGTCGCATCAGGGACATCGACAAGGTGGACGACCTGATGCAGGACATTACCGAGCAGCAGGAGCTGGCTCAGGAAATCTCCGACGCCATTTCTAAACCCGTTGGGTTCGGAGAGGAGTTTGACGAGGTGAGTCGGTTCATCCGGTGAAGCAGAACTCAGAGGGAGCCGTTTCACCGGCCAACATGGCGCCGAACGGAGTTGAACCCTGTTTCTTGTTGCTCTGTCTCGGATTGGCCTTGAATCTAAATGCGCTTATTCATAGAGTAATTCAACACAGCCGAAGGTATTCAGTCACCAGGATGCTCTGAATGAGTTCTTTCTTAAAGTCTCAGTCTGCTGACCTGAAGTATCCCGATTCAGGATTTTCATTCAAGGTTTCCCTCTTTTAGGACCTTGTTAAGCTCAGTTTGATGCTCTGTCTTTTGCGCTCACTTTCACCCTTTTTCCGTGTTTGATTTAACTTTTGGATTAAATCTCATTCTTCTTGGCGGGAGGCAGCGTTGGTTTTAATCTTAGCTGTTGATCCCGTTTGTAAGGATGAGCTGCTGGCGGAGCTGGACGAGTTGGAACAGGAGGAGCTGGACAAAAACCTGCTGGAGATTGGTGGACCGGAGAACGCGCCCCTCCCCAACGTGCCTTCTACTTCATTACCCTCTAAACCTGGTGAGGCTTCTTTTATTTAATCTTTAGTTAAATAGGGTTATGATTCGGGCTTGTTTGTCCGTCTTCAATCTAGAAAGGAAACTGTTTCTGTTCGTCTGATGTCTCCCGTCGTTTATCATTGCACTGGATTTTAAATATTCTCAAATATTCAAAAATCATCGCACGACTCTTTGTTGTTCTTTCAAATTACAATCCCAATGAAGGGATAAAATGCTGATTCCAATGGAAGAAAATCTGGAAAGAATTAAAAACTTCTACCAGAAACCGTACAGACTCGTTACAGTCGCGACTTTGAACAATAGAGCTGGTTTTCATATGCCTAATTAAAAAAAATAAATTATTTTTCCTCGTAGCTAAGAAAGAAGAAGACGAGGACGACATGGAGGACCTGCAGCGCTGGGCGGAAGCGATGTAAACGCAGCATCCCGTCACATCGAACCTGCGTCTGATTGAGGGGGAAGAGGAAGGAACGACGAGGAATTGGATAGAATGAACTGATCGGATGTTGAGTGTTTTCTGTGTGTCTGAGGAGAGTTGACGTTGTGTAACACTACAATTAAGCAACAATGCTGTACTTTTTTTTCCCCCTCTCTTTTTTTTATTATTATTATTGTTTTTGCCCCCTAAAGAAATGTGAAAACCTGAGCCGCTCGGTTCCTAATGAGCCGGTCGGGTCTCAGTGTCACCTAGTTGATTTTACCCCTGATTTAAAAAAAAAAACAACAACAACAACAAAAACACCTTAACTCTCCCGTATCCAGGTGGGGCCATTTCATTGGAAGCAGCATTTGATTGGTGCGCCAAGATGTTCAGAACATCTCAGGCTGATGGGAGAATTTTCACAGAGGCTAAATCCACAGAGATCTTGTTCCAATGTTTGTCTTTGTGTTGCTCACTCCCTGATTATAATTTTTTTCCTTAACTCCCTTTGCTTTGGTTTGGTTTTTCATTATTATCATTATTATTATTACTTCTCAACTAGAAGCATGCAGTGGGCGAGGATTCTCCAGAATCTGTGTGTGCGTTTGCAAGAACCGTAACCTCTTTATTTTGTCTGAAGCTGCGGGGGCTCTGACCCTTCTCTTTACCTCCTGTCATCGTTTTTAGCCCCAGAAGGCGTCCTCGCCAGTGGTTCTCGTTATTTGGTGTAAATATCTCAAATGTATCTCTTTTTCATATACTGTGTCGAGAGGTTTCGGCTGAGGTCGCGTGAAGCATGCAGAGAGAAGGGAAGTCACGATACAGATCCCACCGCACGGCTTGAGACCAGAGATGTTTAACCTAACACTTTTCATCCTGCTCTGTCTGTCTTTGTCCTTCTCATAAGGGTTTTGTTTCAAATTGTATATTGTTAAAAAAAAATAATAATAATAATAATAGTTATAATAAACTATTGTCACACATTATTGGTTGCGTTGAGGTGGAAAGTTCTGCTTAGTCGATCCACTACATCTGCATTTTGGAGTTTAAAAGGAACCTTTTTTTTTTTTTTAAAGTCACAACTTACTTTTTTTCTTTCTTTTTTTGTTACGTACAAAAGAAAACAAAAACACACAAGGACAGATGGGAGAGCATGTTTGCATTTCTATGTTTTATTTATCCAGATGAGAATATTATTTGCAGAATCATTAAAAGTTTACAATTCCTTTACTGTTGTGGAAGATGAATCTCTATCAAAGGTTCAGAGTCACTCTAATACCTAAAGTAGAGAAGAAATAAATCTCTCCGGTTGTAGATTATGGCTAAATCAGCACCGCTGAATGGTTAATGGACCGAATTTACTCACACACACATTTATATAAATCAGTAGTAAGCTTGGGATTAAGTGCCTTGACCAGTGGCACGTCGACATGTAGTGGGAGGAAGCTGGATTCAAACCCGAAACTTTCCAAGTGTGAGGCTGCTTCTCTTCCCACTGTCGTCCTTTTTTTGCCTGTCATTTTTACAGCCTGAGTAAAGGAATGTTTCCGCCCACTTGAGGCAACCAGAGGTCAACTCTGTGCGAACCTGAAAGGACCTAAAGATTGTCAGAGTGCAAGAAAAGTCTAAAATCATCCTCTTGTACAAGTAGTGATAATATTTTCGGGTTTACCTGAACTCAAGTCGTTTTGCTTTTGGTGTTTGCACATAGTTTGTTCTTGGGTCACTGAATGAATGCCTCTTTAATGGAACACCACTTATACAATTACTTTAAAGCATCTCATGATTCATGGTTCCAAATAGAAATCATCAGTTTATTGGCTTCTCTGGAAATTTTTGACACCAAAATCTTAATGAGTGATAAATTTATGCCATAACTTTTAATAAGTGCTGTATGTTCCCCATGCCTCTGCTGGCACTCCGTTAATAAATTGGTACTATTGGATCCTGTTTGGGAAATTAGAGGGAAGAAGTATTTGTACACAGAAACAGAAATTAACTTAATTTTAGTTTTTACTTTTAACCAGATCACCGCCGCAGTTTTCATGTCAAACTCGCGGCTGGATTTACAAGGATGTGGGTCCTTTTGGTGCCCGATCACTAGGAAGAAATTATTTTACTAATGTGAATTATAGTACATTATATGTCAGCGGGTAAGGACTGATGCAATGTGGGTTTAATATGTCCTCTGGCCAATGACTCTATGTTAAGGCCAAGGAAGTCGACTGTAACGTCATGATTTTCAAATACTTGAATATTGCTTATATTCATAGAAATACTAATATAATACAACTCACATGATTTGGGCCTATGAGTTTTATATAAAGTACGATGTTTACAATACAAACATTTATTTAAAAAAATGAAAAATATATATTTTTTTGTCTTCTGTCCGTCAATCTCCTGCTACACAGGCGGATTGGCGCAGCGTTTGCAGTGAAGCGGCGCTGAACCTGCCTGTCGTGGTGAAGAGAGACCTGAGTCAAAAAGCAAAGCTATCGATTTACTAGTCGGTCTATGTTTCTACCCTCATCTATGGTCATGAGCTTTGGGTCATGACCAAAAGAACGAGGTCAAGGCTACAATCAGTCGAAATGAGTTTTCTCCGTAGGGTGTCTGGGCTCTCCCTTAGAGAGAGAAGCTAAGTCCTCCAGGAGGGACTCAGAGTAGAGCCGCTGCTCCTTCATGTCGAGAGGAGCCAATTAAGGCTGGTTAGGATGCCTCCTGGACGCCTCCCTAGTGAGGTGTTCTGGGCATGTCCCATCAAGAGGAGGCCCCAGGAAGACCCAGGACACGCAGAAGGGACTGTGTTTCTCAGCTGGCCTTGGAATTCCCCTGGAGGAGCTGGAACAAGTGACTGAGAGAGGGAAGTCTTGGCCTCCCTACTTAGACTGCTGACCCCACGACCCACCCCGGACAAGCAAAAGAAGATGGATGGATGGATGGATGGATAGGCCTATTTTTTTGTATGAACTGATGGACAGATACATAGTAATTGTCTGGAAATGCCAATATTCACCACAGGGGTTTCCCCGTGGTGAATGGAAGATATATCCATGATGGGATGGAATATATCCATCCCATCCGTCCATAAATCTATTTATCCATTTATCTATTTTACACATAGCTGTGCTGACCTGAAGAAAATCAAATCCTAAGCACACACAGGAATCCCGTGTAACTTTTTGATCTTTTTTTCTTTTGTAACGTTTTGATCTTGAACGCTCCTCTCTCTCTCTCTTTCTCTCTTGCCGTGACGTCAGGGTTTGGCGACTTTGCACATGCGCACCGGTGCCCAGCGCTGATGCAAGAAATATCCCTGAGCAGACGTGTGGAAGTGATCGTGGGATAAGAAAAGTTGACTAAATTCTCTGTCGTCCAATCTGCAAACATGTCGGGAGACGAGGTAAGAGAGCCCCGACCACTCGGTCTTCAGTCAGTGTCGGTGCGGGACCTTTGTAGGAATCAGATGGTTGATTTCTCGGTCCTTATCTATGACTTTGGGCCTCGGCAGTGTTGCTCCCCTCCCTGTCCACGGCAGCTCACACATGGCTGGTGCAAACTGGGCTAGCAGAAGGCCGACTAGTCAAACTCATGTTCGCCTTAAAAAAAAAAAAAAAAAAAAGAAAAAGCAGCGAAATACGCTGTTGCGCTGGGGTTTATCGCACCGAGTGGGTGACAGGAATTAATTTTAGCTAATAAATCCGCCGTGTCGTTGCCATTGTATCGCTCAAACTGAGCGGGTAAAGAGGCTAGCTAAGCAGAAGCGGTGCTGCTAGCCGTTCATTTCTAACAGCTACACAGATTTAGCTCATTTTGACTCGACTAAAACAGACAAAATCAATGTAGCGGCTGTTAATCCACGGGGTCTAAACTGAGTCAATAACATGTTACTTTACATTCTTGCCGCTTAACGCTTTCTTGTTGCCTTTAACTCTAGATTGTGACACAATCTTAAAACTTTTACGGATTCGTTTGTCATCCATCCCTCTGGCGACTCATCCACTTGTTTATTCAGTTCTCCATCCACCCATCTGTTCATCATGTGTTTTTCTATTCATACGTCCCTCCATCCAGCAGCTAACTGCCTGTCCATCTTTCAATTCATCCATTCAAACGTCTGTCCGTCTCTTTGTTTTTGCAGAGTCTGTACTTTAAGACTGATTAGAAATATCTGCCGGTTAGAAATACTCAACTTCATTATTATGCTATAAAAATGTTCTTTAAAACAACGACCTCTGGAAATTTAAGTCTGAAATCCTAAGGTTATTTGAAATAAAGTGACATTTAACCAGGTAATGATGCGCTCACTTTTATATTGATAGTCAAAGGCATGAAAACTCGAAATCTCAAGATTTCTTTTGGATTCTTTTGTGCCTAATTTGGGTCCGCTCCACTTTTCAGATGATTTTCGACCCCAACATGACCAAGAAGAAGAAAAAGAAGAAGAAGCCCTTCATGCTGGACGAGGAAGGAGGAGAGGGCGTGGGAGGAGAAGAGGCGAAAGAGGTGGAAGTCAAGGAGGCCGAGCCAGAGGTCGGGGAGGACAAGGAGGTGGATGTAGATGAAGATGAAGGCAGGAAAAAAGGTTTGAAAGAAGGTTGCTTTACGTTTCACAGCTGTATGTAACAGTTCTCTTCATGAAACATAGATTTGGCTGTTTTTCTTTTGTTTTTGTTTTTTAGCTGGGTTTGTTTATCGTTCTAGAACTATCCGATGACTTGAACGACCTGAATTTCTTCAACCAGAAGAAAAAGAAGAAGAAACCAAAGAAGAATTTTGGGCTTGAGAACGATGTAGAAGAAGGATTAAAGGTCAGTCGCTAATAAACTGCTTTTTTACCTCCTTCTTTGTCTTTCCTTCATTTTTATTATTAATTGTACTTATTCTCACTCTGCATTTAAAACTAAGTTTTACTTCTGACTGATTTTAAAAAACCAGGAGCTGAAAATCGAAGGGGAGCAAACCGAGGCGCCAGAGGAGGACAACCTAGATTTGATGCTTCCCAGCAAAAAAAAGAAGCCGAAGAAAGTCGACTTCGACGAGGGAGAGGCTTTGGAAAAAGACGACGGTACAGACCACGGCAGCTTTCCTTCAATTCTGAAGACTTAAAGCGAGCTGCTCGGTCTTACAAGGTTTGCACGTTGTGTCTGCAGCTCTGGAAGACGACGACAGCAAGAACAACGACGGAATTTCGTTCATTTCCTCCACGGGTCCAGCGTGGGCCGGCACGGAAAGAGACTACACGTACGACGAGGTAAGACGGCACAGGAACTAAACGACACACGGGCGATTGCTTCAGTGGGCTTAGCATCAATCCCTTCCTTCAAAGCAAACATGTTGCAGCAACGACGGGGAGGAGCGCCTCCTAAATTAGGCTCCGCGGGAACGCTACAGCCAACTGAGCACCGAGATGAAATGCAGAGGAACGTGGAAGGACAATCAAATAGTGTGGCTAGGTGATGGCAGCATCAGCTCACGGCTAAAAGCAGAAGCACTGAGCGTGCCGTACTTTCTGAGAGATGCAAAAAGAAGTTGAGTACACGCAGCACCGCCTAGAAAAGAAAAACGCAGCCGAAAGTAAAAGTGCTGAGCGAGGAGGCCTTCCTTCAGAAAAGAAGAATAACCTGGATACACATAATCATTCCATGAAAGACGTGCAGAAATAGGCATGTCACAATAAGGAATAAATTAATTATCCACATAATAAATTAAAACTTTTTTTTTTCGTCTTTTTTCGTCTTTCTACCAAAAATGTGATGACAAAAGTCTTCCGTGTTTTGCTTTGGTCTCTTCTAACCCTTTTTTTTTTTTTGACGGACAATTTTATCTACAGAGACTTTATAATTAATTGTCTTTGCTTATTTCGACTATTTAAAATGTCTTCCAGTTCCAGTGTTAAATGTTAATTAGAATTTAAAGCTTATTAATCTTTGTGATCCTGCATTACTGTTCCATTGCAATGGTCTCGAAACAACAATATTATCGTTTATCGCGATAACGTTTGGGATAATTTATCATCTGACAAAATTTGTTACAGTGACAGGCCTGTGCAGGAACACTTTCTATCGAATACCTTTTGCTGGAAAGATGAGCATGAAGGGTTCGCACAGTCGGTAGCAACATTATTTCCATCAGCTTCTTTCTGAATAGCGTCTAAGAAAGAGACACTAATAAAAACAGAAGGATTCAGCCAGAAATGCTTTGCACGTGAGAAAAACACGATCAAATTACACAGTCTTAATGAATGCAACATCTCGGTCAGTGGCTTTTTTTCTAAGAAAAGGACAGAACTAAACCCAGAATCAACGTTTAAAACCAGCTGTTATGATGCTTATGAACAAATCTTTGAGGTGTTTTTTTATATATCCCAGCTCCTAAACAGAGTTTTCAACATCATGAGGGAGAAAAATCCTGACATGGTGGCCGGGGAGAAGAGGAAGTTTGTGATGAAGCCCCCTCAGGTGGTTCGAGTGGGAACCAAGAAAACGTCCTTTGTCAACTTCACAGATATCTGTAAACTGTGAGTCACAACAACCGTCCTCGTTGTTTGCACCTCACTGACCCAGGCTGGTGAAAATCCCGTCAGACGGCCTCATGCTTCTTCCTTCTCCCTCCCAGGTTGCATCGTCAGCCTAAACATCTTCTCGCTTTTCTGCTGGCTGAGCTGGGAACAAGGTACGTGGTGGTTATCTATTTATTTAAAAATTACATGTTAAAAATTCTTAACGGACACTGGTGTGTTTGTGTGGACTTAACATTTGTATCTTTTTGTCTGTTAACAGCGGCTCTATAGATGGAAATAACCAACTTGTGATCAAAGGCAGATTTCAACAGAAACAGATAGAAAATGTGTTGAGAAGATATATCAGTAAGTCGGAAGCGCCTCTATTTGCTACTGAACTAACTTGAATCGTATTTCATTTGCAAACGTAAGCAACTGTGAAGCTACAGTGGCATTTGGATTATGGGTAATGTAGTCTCAAGGTTGTCTGGTTTTGGCTCTAGTGGCCTTTACTTGAAAGTGCTAAGACAGTAAAGTAGGTAAAGAGAGAGAGAGAAGGAAGCCATGCAGCAAAGGTCACCAGGCCGGGAATCGAACCTGGGACGGCCGCATCGAGAACTTCTGCGCCATCACAGCACCCCTTAGTATTTAGTCAGTTTCTCATCTTGTTCAATGAAGCTCTATGTGACCTGAAGTCCTAAATGTGTGTGTGTGTGTGTGTGTTTTTTTTTTTTAATTAATGTTTTCTTTCCTGCAGAGGAATACGTGACATGTCACACCTGCCGCTCTCCAGAGACCATCCTGCAGAAGGACACTCGTCTTTACTTTCTGCAGTGCGAGACGTGCCACTCCCGCTGCTCCGTCGCTAGCATCAAGACTGGCTTCCAGGCTGTGACGGGCAAGAGGGCGCAGCTCCGCGCCAAAGCCAACTGAAAGGCCAAGAAACCTGGGCCCACTCCCACCCTCCCTTCTTCTAACGACCTCTTTTTTTCCCTGAAGCTGGGGTCGAGACGCCCTCATTGATTTTGCTTAAAGAACTCTCTGAATCGAACTGCGGGAGTTTGGCCGCTGTTTAGTTGTCATTTGCCTGTACAGGCCCTTGGGGGAGTGAGAGATGCATCTAAAAGCAACAGAAAAAGGTTCAGGTGCTGTAAAACAGGTGATGTTCACCAGGAAACATCATTGGAGTGAATGAATATGTTTTGTTGTTTAGCCCATGAATCCTCTGGCTCTTAGAACTTTTTTTTCTTCCCATTTGCTGTGATTTTTTTTTTTTTTTTTTTTTTTTTTTTGGTTCAAGAAAAAGCCTGATTGACCACAACTTGAATTCTTTCTTTTCTCTCCCACTTCACACATACCAGAGAGGAAGACAAAAGGTTACATTTACACCACAGCGAGTCGCATTGTGTTAAAACTACACTGATCCACATAAGAGTTTTGACGTCTTTCTATATATTCTTTGGCTCATCGCTAGACTGAAAGCCATTGCACTTTGTATTTTGGCCCAAGTCACAAAATCGTTTAGGTTTCTGTGCAGCTTCCCAATTTAACAAATGACCTAAGCGACAGGACTGTAATTCATTTATAGTTTACGCCAAACTTGTGAGAAATTGTCTTAATCTGGCTTCCTAATGGCTTTACTGTCAAAAGTAAAAAACTTAAAACATTTTGGACTCAAAAAAAACTGATGAACATGACTGTTTTGAAGCTGTAACAAAGAAACTAAAGCGGAGAACTTTTGTTGCATTGAGGATTTCTAAAGATTAGAGCTATGTTTTTATCAACCTGATTTGAGCAATTTGAAATTAAAATTTTGAGGAAAAAAAAGCTTGTTTACTTGGGTTTGTAGCAAAATAAGAAAAATGTCAAGGTTTCTTCTTGCTGCTTGATATTTTAAGAATTGGTTCAGAGTTTTACTCCATAATTTAGCCAGAATATAAAGTCAGTTTGTGTACTGCAGACCACACGATGTTGGTTCTGCTTTTCTATAAGCCTAATGTGGATTAGGTCTGACTAGTCAATTTAAAGCTGGGTTTTTACAGAAATAAAATGTTCTCTCTCTCCTCGTCATTACTTTTTTTTTTATTGCATTTAAAAGGGCTGCAAATCAAAAGACAGCAACTTACTTCTTTGGGGTAACATTTAACATATTGGCATTGGGGTGTGAATGACACCAATATAAAGACCAGAAATCAATTCAGAAACTAGCCATTGCTTCAGTGTTCATAACACCTATTGTTAGAATTTTCTGTTATAAATCAACACTGTGTAACTGGGAGCAGGGAGAAATTTATTAATGTTAAGTCCAAAATGTGATCTGCCATGTGATTCACCATTTTGTTAGTACTTACATTTTGCTGTAATTACAAGTGCAAGATTTTTTGGGATTTAAATCTACTAACTTTGCACATAAAAGGAATAACATTTCTATCTGTTCTAGTAGTTTTGTCAGAACAAAGTCTGAACAATTGTTGCGACAGAATGTCAATTGAATTTAGGTCTTAACATTGACTGGCCTGTTTTCAAACATCTCTAAAGTTTGAATATTCACTGCAAGGAACACTTTTTATAAACATTTAACGGTTTCAATTAGAGAATCGCATAAAGTTCTACCCAATACATCGGGGGGAAAAAATCTGGTTATATATCTTGAAAATTCCGTACAGGAAGTACGAGTCTTTAGCTTCACTCTAATTGGCTGGCTTTGGCCTCGAGCGAAACCGTCGTAACGGAGGTTGTGACTGACGCAACTGAATCAACGCTTGGAGTTGTTCGGAGGAACAGTCTAGAACAGCGTTGTCTGAAATAGCAAATAAACATGCCTCGAGTCTACATCGGACGTCTAAGTTATCACGTCCGCGAAAAGGACATTCAGCGATTTTTCAGCGGATATGGAAAACTAATGGAAATCGACTTGAAAAATGGGTGAGTTTTGGTTAAATATGTGAACGTTGCTCGTAGCTTTGGAACCTCTGATGTTGAACGACGTAAATGTAAGAAATGTTAATGCTGTAACGCGAAATTTCTTTGTTTCAGTTGGTAAATTTAGCTTCATAAAAGGTTATGTGCTGATTTTGACCGAAAAATGCATTGTTAAACTTAAGTTTATTGACTGATTTTCGACTCCGTGTAGCAAATGTCGCATGGCCAACATGGCGGCTTTGTATTTTTTACATTGGAGAGCTAGCGTGGGCCTAGCTAGCCGAGCTAGCCGCATGGCTAACCGAACGGTCGACCAATTGAATGAATTGCTTTTATTTGATGGAATGTTCTCTAGCCTAACATTGAACCCTATTCTTTCCTGCAGCTATGGATTCGTGGAGTTTGAAGACAACCGGGATGCCGACGATGCCGTGTATGAGCTGAACGGAAAGGATTTGTGCGGAGAGCGAGTGATCGTTGAGCATGCCCGTGGCCCACGGCGAGACCGAGATAGCTACGGAGGGGGTTACTGGGGCGGAGGGCGCAGTAAGTGCCATCTATTAGATCATATTCTCTTTCCCCCTTCCCTTCAGGGTGAGGTTGCAGTGTAGAGTACGAAGAGAACCGTTTTTAGCTATAAATCAATTAAATTTGTTGAACATTTGTTGTCTGGTTGACTCGTATTTGTTAATTTTATGTTTTCTCCCAGGTAAATAATCTTGATTAAGAGCCCTCGGATACACACATTTTGTGCATGCTTTTCTTAAAAAAAATATCTAAAGCTATTTGTAGTTTTTAAATGTAGTTTCTTCACATTTGTAAGCAGTAGTTTGACGAAATACTTTGTTTTCCCCAAACTCATCTGTCGTCATATTACAGTTTTCTTTGGCTCTTTCTTTTTTATTTAGGTCAAATCCCACCCCACTCTGAAGTTGTTTTCAGTTTCATTAATAGTCGCTGACCTGTGAGTTTTTGCTCCCCCTGATCATGGGCCGCCCTGCATTAAACAGTGGTTCCTTGATGGGAACGAGCAAATAACTGCAGGTCAGGGTGTATGGTGATCCATAGTGCTCTTCATAGTGTAAACAGAATCCATTTTGTAAGTTAAAATTCTTTCTAATATTTCTTTGACTCATTTACTTCATATTTACATTATTTAAACCAATATAGCAAGTGTACATTGTGCTTGGAGGTTAGGACTTAACTAACACTTTTTCGTTAATTTGTGTATTTGCTAACTTTGGCATTTCTCTATATTTTTCTATATATTAAACATTAACAAAAGTCCTTGATGTTTCAATTTGAAAGAGTCCAGCTGCGGGCTGAGGCTGAGAGTCCATTGAGGCTAAAGATGACTGGCTAAGATGACTGCCTGTCCCGTTTGGCCTTGGCTTTCACCTTACAATGTGTGTGTGACCTTTGCCCCCTTGATCCTTGGCTGACCTAACCGGAAGCCATGATGACAGCAGCCTTTTGCCAATAGACCAGGGGTGATGGTGAGGATTGCCATTGGTTTCTATGTTGACCTCAAACATGACTGGATCGGCTGTAGTTGAACAACTTACAATCTAAAGAAAATATGTAAGTGCAAAACTGGGAAGAAGGGTGCACCAGACTAGCATCTGGCAAGGTACCAGTTTGAAATGCTTAGAAAAGTCATTGTATCATTTAGACTCAATTGAATTCGCCAGCCTCCTTGACTAAATACCATGTGGGTGCCGCCTCTCTTTTTGTTACAGGGTTCAGAGGGTCTGAAAGAACATCACTGTCCAGCCAAAGCATTTCTATAAGATATAGACTTTAGTTAAAAGCCTTTGCTTTGCTGGTACTAGAATCAGTGGTGTTCTTTGCAGCAGCAAGCATCTTTATAATGTGAATGCTACAGACTTTTAAAGAGTCTTTGCAGTGGCTGTTAAAATCTCTTAACTGAAGCTCTGTGAAGGAGATAGGGATCTGAGGGACTCCTATTTGAATATATTCCCCAGTTTGATCTGGCCTGTTTTCATTCAGTAGTCCAGACCAGTAGTTTTCTTGACCGTATCACTTTTAGTTCGTTCTAAAGCATGTTTGTGTGTGCTGTCGTCTCTAAAGGTAGTGGTTACAGCAGCAGCAGCAGCAGCAGAAGCCGCTCTGGAAGGGACAAGTATGGACCTCCAGTCCGTACAGAGTACCGCCTCATTGTGGAAAACCTGTCGAGCCGCTGCAGCTGGCAGGACCTCAAGGTAAGCCTTTTTTTTTTTTTTTTTTTTTTTTCCTCCTCTCATTTACTTCGTCAAACGTTGAATACTGAAACTCTAAACACGTCGTTACATTTGTGTCTGTCTCGTGAAGGACTTCATGCGTCAGGCAGGCGAGGTGACGTATGCCGACGCCCACAAGGAGCGAACCAACGAAGGGGTGATAGAGTTCCGGACTCACTCTGACATGAAACGGGCCATGGACAAGTTAGACGGCACAGACATCAACGGGCGAAAGATTCGATTGGTGGAGGACAGACCCCGCAAACGAAGGTCTTACTCTGGCAGCCGCTCCAGGTGGGATTACTCATGGATTTCAAAAAATTTTAAAAATTTTTCTTCTGGAAAACAAGCTTCTGATATAAAATAAATAAATAAAAAACTTAACTTGAGATGTCATGTGTTTGATTCCTCTTCTGTCATCAGATCTCGAAGTCGCCGCCGCTCCCGCAGCAGAAGCCACAGGAGCTCAAGGAGTCGCTCCAGATCTCACTCCAGGTGAGTTCAGATTGAAATGTTTTGAGTCAGCTGTAAGAGTTTTTGTTTTTGTCAATCTGAGCAACTCTACAAAATGTCACCAAAATAATTTTTTCTCCCCATTAGGTCCCGTTCCCGTAGCAACAAGAGAAGGCATCATTCTCGCTCGAGGTCTGAGAGGAAGTCTCGTTCCAAGTCGGGAGAACGGAAATCGCGCTCTCGCACCAACAGATCTCGTTCTGGGTCCCACAAGTCCAAATCTCGCTCGCGCTCACAGAAATCTCGTTCCCGTTCAGCCGACCGGAAATCAAAGTCCCGCTCCAAGAGCCGCTCTAAGGTCAAGTCGGAGCGGGATTCTCGTAGCAGATCCAAGGAGATGGATGTTGGTGCTGGTGAAGACAACAACAAGAAGTCCCGCAGCCGTTCAGCTTCCCCTGTAGAGAATGGGAAAGAGGAGCGCACTGCCAAATCAGCATCCCGCTCCCCGTCCCCACAGGAAGACGAACGCCGATCTAAATCCAGAGAGAAGCGCTCAGCGTCCCGCTCAGTCTCCCGCTCAAGGTCTCGTTCACGATCTAGATCAGCCTCTCAAGATTAGATGTGGAAAATGTTTTTCCCCTCCTTTTTTTTTTTTTTTTTTTTTTTTTTTTGTTTTGTTTTATTATAATGCTGTAAATAACGAGCGGTGTCACAGGCTTCTGCTTCCTTACCTTTTCTCTTCAGACTGTGCTGTTTTGACATGCCATCAATAAATGCACATTGTCAGGGCCGTTTTTGGAAACCTGCCAATGTAAAAGATGATTTCTGATCCTAAGTTTTGAGTAGTCTTCCGCTTGAGACTCATTTTCTAGCCCACAGGTAATTATTTTAAGTCTGTTTTCAATAAAGTCTTTTCTGGCTTTGTACGAACAACGTTAATATTCTTTGGTCACTGTTACCAGTAAATTTGCCGTTTTCTTACTTTCCCCAGATTATATGAGAATTTTTTTTGTTTTTGTTTTAGGTTTTATGAAGTGCACAGTTATGAGTGAATAGTTGATACTGATGCAGTTTTTTTTCTCTTATTGGTCTTTTTTTTTCTTTTTTTGCGGGAGGACACAAGAGCGTGTACTATTAAACTTCCTAATTGCATTGTGAAAAGTTTGTTGTACTTTTGAACAACTTTCGTTGTAGTTGGGTTATCCTTCTTTGAAAAAATAAAATTGTTCATAAGCTGTGCTTGGATGCATTTCCCCTAAATTCTTAGAAATATTGAGGCAATGTTTAAATTGAGTGAGAGTAGACAATAATGCTGATATACTTTCCTGACAATAGCTGCTTCGGTTTGGTTACTGCCCTATTATTCAGGTTATTTTTCACGCTTGTTCCTTTCTTTTCCCCCTGGTTTGAAGTCTGATTCAGGTTAAAACAATTGAATTCGGATATTGTGCATTTTTGTTGGTGTCGAAATGACGAGCTGAATGCAGCATCGTAATTTTTGTCCCAACAATTTTATTTTTCCCCTCAATGACTAAATGAAATGTTTTTTTTAAATTGTATGTTCAATTAAAGATCTTAAAAAGAACATGTGACGTGCTTTATTGAAAAAAAAAAAGAAAAGAATTGACTGCAGTATTGACGTGACCTATATCGTGCTAATTATATAAGTGGTCTGTCTTGAAAGTGGCTCTGGCTGTGAAAATATCCTGTTCTATGATCAAATGTCTATTTAAAAAAGATAGACTATCCAGACTGGTATGCAGTTTACTTGATAAACCCGAATATGTTCACTGAAGTGTTAAAAATGGAGTGCTTGCTAAAGAAGTCCTTCTGTCGTTAGGAAAATAAATAAGCGATCAGCTACTGTGTGGTAGCTGCACGCATGCGCAAATTGAGCCCCGGAGCCGCAGGAAAGCAGCGCTGGTAAGCCAAATGTCAGTTTCCTAAATGTTGCCAACGCCTTTACTTTCACATTTATAACTATTTTAAAGCGGAGAAGGAGATAATATTCACCTCGCCTCTTAAGAACAGGCTCCGGTTTGTGTGCTTGCTTTTTTTATTTTTAAAATCTCCATTAGGTACATCCTTTTTTTTTTTTTTTACGGTATGGATGTATTCAACCAGAAGCCTTTTCGATATAAGAGGGGGGGGGAAACAATTATCTGATTAATTACCGCTGAAGACTTAGTCTTTAAAATAATAAAACTAGGCTGCTGCATTTTTGTTACTACGGTGTCCGACATGCTTAACGTTGTATGGGTAAGATAATACTAATTCATTATAGATGCTTATGGCGAAATTGGTAGGTTTCATTTTTGTATATAACTGTGGGTTTTAAAGGACTTAGTGTTTTGGTTTTCCACAATTTTTTGGTTTGTGGATTTCAGAACCTCCGCCATTTTAACTGAAATGCTGTATTTTTGTGTATGTGTGTGTGTGAACTTGAAAGCTTGTGCGTAAATATTGGCGTGTCACCATTGTTGCCTTATTTCATTGGATGTAATGGATGGTTGTTTGGAAGAAGTCATTATGGCCGTAGCTGTTTTGTAGTTTTATGGAAGTAAATTCAGCGTTCCACTATGTTATTTTTATTTATTTATTTATTTATTTTATTATTGAACCGTTATTTCTGGGCTAATTTTTATTTTGTAATAAATGTTGCTTCTGTAAACAGACAGTTTTGGCACCAAATCTAACCCAATCTTTAGACAGTCTGTAACATAAGATTAAGGTCAACAAACCCTTAAAAAGTGAAACAGGGAACAAAAATGATATATTTTCTTTTGGTTAAACATGATATTCCGTATTAATACTCCTTGACATTTTTTAAAAAATGACAAAGACCCAACATAAAGTAGTGGATAATTTGTGAAGTGTAAGGAAAATGATCTCTAAGGCATGTTTCACATAAATCTAAAAAGTGTGGCATGAATTTGAATGCAGCCCTTTTTTTTGCTCTGATGCCCCTAAATGCAATCCAGTGAAGCCAACTCACTTCAGAAGTCATCTAGTTGTGTGTAATGAGACAGATTTGCTCTGCGAGGTTTTTTGAGGCTTGCTTGGGAACATTAGTGGACAAACAACATTGCGTGAACCAAAGAACACAGTTAATGGATCAGTGATATGGTTAGGTAAAATTATAACCCTGCAGCTCAATCCATTACCACAAAGGACTTGGAATCTGATTCTTAGAGATTTCCAATCGGACTGAACCTTTGGAAACCTGAGTGCTTTGAAACTTTTTCAGAATAAAAAAATAAATAAATTTGCAAGTCATTGTAAACCTCTTAATATTTTTATTTTTTTTTACTGTTTTGTTTATTGGCTTTCCAGCGGTCCAATACAGGAAACAGGGAGCCACCAATATGAGTGGCAAAGTAAACATGGACGCTCAATCCAAAGAAGCTGATGGCACAACCACTGACCCGTCGCCCTCCCCTGCCGGCGAAACCATCCTCATCTGCGACAATGTCACCAAGAAAGCACGCGCCATGCCCCACGCCACCACCACCACAGCTCTCCTCTTGCCAGGTATAATGACACATTAATAAGCTGCCGTTAGTGTTTTAGTTCAGCTAACTCATGCTGCTTGGTTCTTACGTTGTTAAAGAAGCACAACAGCCATTTTATGGAAAATGTTAAAGGAAAACGCAGCGTTAGCCGCCACCAGCACTTCCTTCAGTNCTGAAACTCTAAACACGTCGTTACATTTGTGTCTGTCTCGTGAAGGACTTCATGCGTCAGGCAGGCGAGGTGACGTATGCCGACGCCCACAAGGAGCGAACCAACGAAGGGGTGATAGAGTTCCGGACTCACTCTGACATGAAACGGGCCATGGACAAGTTAGACGGCACAGACATCAACGGGCGAAAGATTCGATTGGTGGAGGACAGACCCCGCAAACGAAGGTCTTACTCTGGCAGCCGCTCCAGGTGGGATTACTCATGGATTTCAAAAAATTTTAAAAATTTTTCTTCTGGAAAACAAGCTTCTGATATAAAATAAATAAATAAAAAACTTAACTTGAGATGTCATGTGTTTGATTCCTCTTCTGTCATCAGATCTCGAAGTCGCCGCCGCTCCCGCAGCAGAAGCCACAGGAGCTCAAGGAGTCGCTCCAGATCTCACTCCAGGTGAGTTCAGATTGAAATGTTTTGAGTCAGCTGTAAGAGTTTTTGTTTTTGTCAATCTGAGCAACTCTACAAAATGTCACCAAAATAATTTTTTCTCCCCATTAGGTCCCGTTCCCGTAGCAACAAGAGAAGGCATCATTCTCGCTCGAGGTCTGAGAGGAAGTCTCGTTCCAAGTCGGGAGAACGGAAATCGCGCTCTCGCACCAACAGATCTCGTTCTGGGTCCCACAAGTCCAAATCTCGCTCGCGCTCACAGAAATCTCGTTCCCGTTCAGCCGACCGGAAATCAAAGTCCCGCTCCAAGAGCCGCTCTAAGGTCAAGTCGGAGCGGGATTCTCGTAGCAGATCCAAGGAGATGGATGTTGGTGCTGGTGAAGACAACAACAAGAAGTCCCGCAGCCGTTCAGCTTCCCCTGTAGAGAATGGGAAAGAGGAGCGCACTGCCAAATCAGCATCCCGCTCCCCGTCCCCACAGGAAGACGAACGCCGATCTAAATCCAGAGAGAAGCGCTCAGCGTCCCGCTCAGTCTCCCGCTCAAGGTCTCGTTCACGATCTAGATCAGCCTCTCAAGATTAGATGTGGAAAATGTTTTTCCCCTCCTTTTTTTTTTTTTTTTTTTTTTTTTTTTGTTTTGTTTTATTATAATGCTGTAAATAACGAGCGGTGTCACAGGCTTCTGCTTCCTTACCTTTTCTCTTCAGACTGTGCTGTTTTGACATGCCATCAATAAATGCACATTGTCAGGGCCGTTTTTGGAAACCTGCCAATGTAAAAGATGATTTCTGATCCTAAGTTTTGAGTAGTCTTCCGCTTGAGACTCATTTTCTAGCCCACAGGTAATTATTTTAAGTCTGTTTTCAATAAAGTCTTTTCTGGCTTTGTACGAACAACGTTAATATTCTTTGGTCACTGTTACCAGTAAATTTGCCGTTTTCTTACTTTCCCCAGATTATATGAGAATTTTTTTTGTTTTTGTTTTAGGTTTTATGAAGTGCACAGTTATGAGTGAATAGTTGATACTGATGCAGTTTTTTTTCTCTTATTGGTCTTTTTTTTTCTTTTTTTGCGGGAGGACACAAGAGCGTGTACTATTAAACTTCCTAATTGCATTGTGAAAAGTTTGTTGTACTTTTGAACAACTTTCGTTGTAGTTGGGTTATCCTTCTTTGAAAAAATAAAATTGTTCATAAGCTGTGCTTGGATGCATTTCCCCTAAATTCTTAGAAATATTGAGGCAATGTTTAAATTGAGTGAGAGTAGACAATAATGCTGATATACTTTCCTGACAATAGCTGCTTCGGTTTGGTTACTGCCCTATTATTCAGGTTATTTTTCACGCTTGTTCCTTTCTTTTCCCCCTGGTTTGAAGTCTGATTCAGGTTAAAACAATTGAATTCGGATATTGTGCATTTTTGTTGGTGTCGAAATGACGAGCTGAATGCAGCATCGTAATTTTTGTCCCAACAATTTTATTTTTCCCCTCAATGACTAAATGAAATGTTTTTTTTAAATTGTATGTTCAATTAAAGATCTTAAAAAGAACATGTGACGTGCTTTATTGAAAAAAAAAAAGAAAAGAATTGACTGCAGTATTGACGTGACCTATATCGTGCTAATTATATAAGTGGTCTGTCTTGAAAGTGGCTCTGGCTGTGAAAATATCCTGTTCTATGATCAAATGTCTATTTAAAAAAGATAGACTATCCAGACTGGTATGCAGTTTACTTGATAAACCCGAATATGTTCACTGAAGTGTTAAAAATGGAGTGCTTGCTAAAGAAGTCCTTCTGTCGTTAGGAAAATAAATAAGCGATCAGCTACTGTGTGGTAGCTGCACGCATGCGCAAATTGAGCCCCGGAGCCGCAGGAAAGCAGCGCTGGTAAGCCAAATGTCAGTTTCCTAAATGTTGCCAACGCCTTTACTTTCACATTTATAACTATTTTAAAGCGGAGAAGGAGATAATATTCACCTCGCCTCTTAAGAACAGGCTCCGGTTTGTGTGCTTGCTTTTTTTATTTTTAAAATCTCCATTAGGTACATCCTTTTTTTTTTTTTTTACGGTATGGATGTATTCAACCAGAAGCCTTTTCGATATAAGAGGGGGGGGGAAACAATTATCTGATTAATTACCGCTGAAGACTTAGTCTTTAAAATAATAAAACTAGGCTGCTGCATTTTTGTTACTACGGTGTCCGACATGCTTAACGTTGTATGGGTAAGATAATACTAATTCATTATAGATGCTTATGGCGAAATTGGTAGGTTTCATTTTTGTATATAACTGTGGGTTTTAAAGGACTTAGTGTTTTGGTTTTCCACAATTTTTTGGTTTGTGGATTTCAGAACCTCCGCCATTTTAACTGAAATGCTGTATTTTTGTGTATGTGTGTGTGTGAACTTGAAAGCTTGTGCGTAAATATTGGCGTGTCACCATTGTTGCCTTATTTCATTGGATGTAATGGATGGTTGTTTGGAAGAAGTCATTATGGCCGTAGCTGTTTTGTAGTTTTATGGAAGTAAATTCAGCGTTCCACTATGTTATTTTTATTTATTTATTTATTTATTTTATTATTGAACCGTTATTTCTGGGCTAATTTTTATTTTGTAATAAATGTTGCTTCTGTAAACAGACAGTTTTGGCACCAAATCTAACCCAATCTTTAGACAGTCTGTAACATAAGATTAAGGTCAACAAACCCTTAAAAAGTGAAACAGGGAACAAAAATGATATATTTTCTTTTGGTTAAACATGATATTCCGTATTAATACTCCTTGACATTTTTTAAAAAATGACAAAGACCCAACATAAAGTAGTGGATAATTTGTGAAGTGTAAGGAAAATGATCTCTAAGGCATGTTTCACATAAATCTAAAAAGTGTGGCATGAATTTGAATGCAGCCCTTTTTTTTGCTCTGATGCCCCTAAATGCAATCCAGTGAAGCCAACTCACTTCAGAAGTCATCTAGTTGTGTGTAATGAGACAGATTTGCTCTGCGAGGTTTTTTGAGGCTTGCTTGGGAACATTAGTGGACAAACAACATTGCGTGAACCAAAGAACACAGTTAATGGATCAGTGATATGGTTAGGTAAAATTATAACCCTGCAGCTCAATCCATTACCACAAAGGACTTGGAATCTGATTCTTAGAGATTTCCAATCGGACTGAACCTTTGGAAACCTGAGTGCTTTGAAACTTTTTCAGAATAAAAAAATAAATAAATTTGCAAGTCATTGTAAACCTCTTAATATTTTTATTTTTTTTTACTGTTTTGTTTATTGGCTTTCCAGCGGTCCAATACAGGAAACAGGGAGCCACCAATATGAGTGGCAAAGTAAACATGGACGCTCAATCCAAAGAAGCTGATGGCACAACCACTGACCCGTCGCCCTCCCCTGCCGGCGAAACCATCCTCATCTGCGACAATGTCACCAAGAAAGCACGCGCCATGCCCCACGCCACCACCACCACAGCTCTCCTCTTGCCAGGTATAATGACACATTAATAAGCTGCCGTTAGTGTTTTAGTTCAGCTAACTCATGCTGCTTGGTTCTTACGTTGTTAAAGAAGCACAACAGCCATTTTATGGAAAATGTTAAAGGAAAACGCAGCGTTAGCCGCCACCAGCACTTCCTTCAGTAGATCCCTTTTGGATCTGTGTAGTTTCACTGATCACGTCCTCCTTCCTCCCTTAAACAGCAAGTTGATTTATTTTAAATTATTTATCCATATCCAGAAAAAATAACACTCTGTCACATATTTTAGGTGTCAGTTTCTGTTTTAAAATCAAGCACGTTTAGGTTATGTAACAACAGGATGATCTGAACTCCATTTCTAATCATCTCCTAAAATGCAGTGGCCTAGATAAAGTCTGGACCTTAGATGTGGTGGTGTGACCCGAAGCAGATTTTTCAGCGTGGCTGAATTTAGGCAATTCTGCAAAGAAGAGCAGGCAAAAAAAAAAAAAAAAATCCTCCACAGTGATTTTAAACACTTACTACAAGTTTCTGATTCATCTGAATTGTTGATCATCTGAAACATTTCAGGATAACAACAAAGCAAAAACAATAAAAAGAAGAAAAAAATCTATTAGATTTTCTAATAGAAAAATCTATTAAAATTGTAATCTATTGTTTTAGGTAACTTTTTAATAATTATATTGGCTTGGAATTGCACTATTAGACCAGTTGGACTATTACTGTTGTTACTGAAACATATGAAATAAAGTTAAAGTGGATTTAAATTGTACCTGTTTGTCATGTAAAATGAACAGAGTTTTATTTTTGTTTTCACATGGCCATGGAAAACTGAGATGAATGGAAAAATTAATCTTCAGGAAAGAAGATTGCATTTTGAGAGTAATTGATAGAGGTCTTGATATTGGGGTCTGTAAATTGAGTTCACATGGTTGCGTCCCAGGTTCTTTAAAATTACATGTATGACACATGATGTAATTACCTCTATCTTAGCTAATAGAGATATTCCTTTTTCTGACCTGACGTCAAACAGTTTCTTTCATTGATCGCGGTAAGAAACGACCCACTTACAAGGGATGCACGTTGTGTTTCCTGCAGCTCCTCCTGGTCACCAGAAAGTGGAACTGACTCAAGCCCTCGCCGTGGCAAACCCAGGAAAAGGCAGCAGACCAAATGAGATAGCTGCTCCCACCCTGACAGCACAGGTTGGGGGGGCTTGTAGCATCGTCCATGTCCTCGAGTGGAAGGAGGGGATGGCCATTCTGCCCAGTAGCAACCTCAAGGTGAGATCCTATTTCTGATTTGATGCTTTGAAGTGTTCAGTGCGCAGAGAAACAGAAACAGAAGGAGTTGTGTTAACAAAAGCAGCTTCTCCTACATGTTTAGTTAGCTGCTTTTCTACATAATGCGATTCATCTAATCTTTTTGTGGAGCAGAAAGAGCCAGAATTATATCAGACATAGTTTTACACATCCTGTGACTGCATCAGAAGCCGAAAGTCTGACTCATTTTCACAAACGGGCCCTCTTCTGTGCATGTTGCAGTTCTGCGTGAGCGATGTAGGCACTCTGAGCACGCTGATAACCCCAGGGGCCACCAGCGGCCCCACCGACCCAGCAGCAGGGACTTCTGGACGATCTATCGAGGCAGAAAGCCTGCCAAACAAACCAGGTAGAGTCACCAAACCACTGGAAACAAAGACAAAATACAGCATTTTAATGAAAACGCTTCACTTTTTACACCGTATAAAAATAAAAACGGCCCAGATATTACAACCAGGACAACCCTTTATTATGTTAGACTAATCCAGAGTGCAAACTCAGCATTTTTGACATAAATGCTCAAAAAGATATTTTACAATTGGAATAAAATTTCGCAGACCATTGAAAGGCCTGTAATGCATGAAGAATAATCTAGTTGAACTTTATCCAGTTTATGAAATAAAGTTTTCATTGGTGTAAATATCAAAAATACCAAGACAATTGTTCACTTTTTTATATTTCCACAAATGCATTACAGCTTTCACAGATCATAAACGTAGTTTAAAATAACGTTTTAACCTGTGTTGAACGTTCCTGCTGGAGGTATGACCAGTCTAGGCATTTTACATTTTGAACTGAATTTGGTAAATATTGTCTAAATGCTTGTGAAGCAGTAAAATAGCCATTTAGTGATTCGTCCAGCTGGTTGCTGTGAACGGGATGCTGCCTCAGCCTTACTGTTAAAACTAGCTGATTGAACCATAAAACTGAATAGATTAATGTTGCTCATATTTGAGTAATTGTACATTTAGAGATAGTTCTGATTGATTTCTGGAGCTAAACAGCAGAAAATGAGCTGCAAAATCATTTAAATATGGGGTTATGTCACTGAACCAAGCAGCATTAAATACCGCTAAGTGTATTCCATTTTGCCGCCGGACTGGTTACACCGACACACTGCTGCTTCCTGCATACGTATAATACTTTCTCCGTTCAGTGATCCTACTGTGCGCGCGCTGAATGGAGCGCAGATGAGCAACAATTACACGAGCTGCAGCAGAGCTCCTGTGGAGAAGTCAAGAGGCTGCAGCTGCATGCCCACAACGTCGTTCGGCAGTAACAAGACAAATGCGGTTTTCCGTGAACTGGATATGAATTTTTAATTCCTCTCAGCCCCAGAAGCGTCTGTCCCTGTCGGTACCGTGAGAGCCGCCGCCGCCGCCACCGTCGCTGCTGCTGCCGTGGAGCCAGAGAGGCTGGTTCCTGTCAAACTCGAGGCCCAGGTGGGGCCGGAGCAACAGAACCACGATCCAAGAGCACAAAGGAGCTATGCAGAGGAGCTCCGCAGGGACCCCGTCTCGGACAAGTATGCTTTCAAAACAAACTTTGAGTGTTTTTGGTCTCATGATTCAAATTCATATTTAATCAAATTTACTTCATTTTGACCCAGTTAAACCAGTTCTAATCAACCAAACACATTCAGTTCAAACAAATTTTCTTTCAGCGTATCGCATTCGATCAACGAGTGCAGCACATTTTGGTCAAAACTTGAATTCAGTACAAAACAGCGCAACTCATTTCGTTTCCTGAAGGGAAGTGAGATATTTTTTTTGCATCGCGTTTCTCATTTGTCTTAGGAGAAGTGTCAGTGTGGAGAAGGTGCCTGCAGGTGGGAGGGTCTCCTCTCTGAACCCAGACCACCTGAAACCCATGAGGAAGAGGAAGAGGAAGGAGTACTTGAGTCCGTCCGAGGAAGACTCCGACATGGAGGGAACGGTGGGACGGCACTTCGCTCTCTGTTTGCTCTTCATTTAGTGTGAAGCTGCTGCTTCTTGTGGGATTTGATAGGTTTCAGTTTCAAGATGTTCTTTCAGATAAAATATCTTTTTTTCTTTCCTATAAGAGAATTTCTGTTTTTAATTCATTTCAAACATATTTTCTAGGATGAGAAGATGGATTATTCTAAAGCAGATGGTCGACTCATCAGAGGAGGTTATTGTTTCCTTTTCCCATTCACGTGCTTGAAAATGCTGGATTTAAATTTTAAATTTGCAAAGTGATGTGATGAATAAAATAACGGATAATAATTTGTTAATCTCAAGATTTTTAGAGCTGACTCCTTCGCTTTTTCGGCCTTCTTCCATTCCAGTCAATATTTAATTATATCTATTATTCTTCTCTGTCAGTAGTTTCATTTTATTCCTTTAACAAAAGCTTTATCTCATAAAGAAATACTCTTGATTTATTTTGTTTCGAGAAGGTGGAGACAGTAAAACTGAACAATGGACCTGGACTCAGTATCTGGAGGAAACCAAATCTGTTGCTGCTCCCAACAAGCTCTTCCATGAGGTATCCTTCCCTTTCTTTTTATAACTTGTAGCATAAATATAATAAAGCAAATCATCCAAGAATAAGAGGACATATAGGAAAAAATATTTACCTTTTAGATTTATCTTACATCATATTTCTCTGGAGTTTGAGGGGGTTTCTTTTTTTAAAGAGAACGTGTTTGCATTTTGTATTTTTAGTCTGTTTTTAAATGTCCTGGTGTGTGTAAGTGTGTGTCCATATGTGTGTGTTTGGACAAGGACGATGCAGAGTTCTCACCCTGCAGCTGCTAAGCAACCAGCTGGCATGTAGATATAACATCAAATGTAATCCAATCTGATTCACTCTCTCCTGCAGTTCTGCAGCAGTCAGAGTTGTTTCTTTATTTTTATTACTTTAATTGTATAGAAAAAAGTGTAAAGTATTGTTAAGTGCCATGAACTATAACTTTTATAGTTCTAAGTCACATCAAAAGGCATATTAAAAGCAATTATATTTAAATAAATCCCTCCAAAACAATCAACTTGAATAAACATAGTGTTCATAGTTGATGTCTCTTGAAAAACTGCCTGTGGTTTGATGTGAAATTATGAAAGTTGAGTTTTAGTTCTGCAGGTAAAGACTTTTACATACACAGGAGTTTGAGGTTATCACTAAAGATAAATCAACAAAATATCAGTGGGAATAAATGAAAACATTTTCAGGTTTTTTTTGTTGTTGTTTTTTAGAAAACTAATAATCTTTTAACATTTTATGAAGCCGCCTGTGTCATTGCCTTTCAGACATAAATCTGTTGGTTGAATGAAATTGATATTAAAACCCAATCTGCCAGACATAAGAACTTTAGTGTTAAATGTAAGAATTTGAAAAAGTTTGACGTTTAAAATGACAGAAGACTGTAGAGACTTTTCTTTACTTCCTTCTCTATCCCCTTCATTGTGTCTGATGGAAAGATAATTTAGTTCCTCTTCCAGCCGAGCGGCAGACAGCTTGGAGAAATTTGACCTCTGAATCGTCTCTTATTTCAAGCACCGAGAAACAGAAAGTCATGGATTTCTAATCCAAATCTCCTAGAAACATTAACTCACAATAACTAAAATGCTTTAGATGCGTTTTTTTTAAATGGGATTGTTCCGATTTTTTTCCCTCCTGCCGAAAAAGGGGGGCAGGTTGCATCTTTCTAAAGCGTTCAGCGTGAGATGAAAACATATTTAAAGGTTTCTGTGCATTTTTTTTTTTTTTTCAGGGGAACCAACAATTTAATCTTCATCTGTATATTTTTTATCTGTGCTGTTCAGGCGCAGAGTGTCCCCACTGTGAAGAACGGCTTCAAGCAGGGGATGAAGCTGGAAGGCATCGACCCGCAGCATCCTTCCATGTACTTCGTCCTGACAGTGGCTGAGGTGAGCCATGTGTGGTCAGGCGGCCTCCTCCGGGTTTTTGTCGCTCTAACATGTGGGTCGCGCTGCAGGTGTGCGGTTACCGGCTGCGGCTCCATTTTGACGGTTACTCTGACTGCCACGACTTCTGGGTGAACGCCAACTCTCCCGACATCCACCCGGCAGGCTGGTGCGAGAGCACTGGACACAAGCTGCACACTCCAAAAGGTCAGAGGTCACGGCGTCTGTAAACCTTATCAGTCCAACGAAACAAAATTTCACGCCCCATTTTTATTTTTTATTTTTTGGGTTCTTTTTTATTTTGACCAAATAATTCAGTTGTAAAAAAAAAAAAAAAGTTTTCTCATTTTTTTAAACGTTTAGCCAAAATGTGCAGCCTTTTGTCGATATTTATGTATTTTTTTCTATTGGAACCATATTTGGGCTTTACACAACTAATTAAAAAAGAAGAAAAACAATTAACTGAAATGAATACATAAGGATTTTTCCCCCAGTAATTAAAGGCAGGGAATAAATATACTTTTGTGTGAATGCTAGCAAAGCAGTTGCTGATATTTCTCTGTTGGTACTTGTCCATTCCTTCAGCTTAAAGGTATAAAAATAATGTTTTATAGTAATTTGTATAAAGAAGCAGTGCCGGTCTACAGAGTAAACAAAAACAGGATAACTACTTCTCAAGGTCCCTGTCTCCGTGTTGTTTCTGCAGGCTGTAAGGAGGAGGAGTTCACATGGACCAACTATCTGAGGATGACTAAAGCTCAAGTTGCTCCCAAAGAACTTTTTGCCAGTCCTGGGCGGGTAAGTGCCTCTCCACAGTATGATTCCTGCTGCGCAAGCACCAGGAGCCGACAGGCTCAGCGCCAGGAAACTGAATTGCTTTTGTTATGCATTTCTGAGTTCAATAAATGTTTGTGGAATTTAGAGAGAATGTGTTGCTTGAAATAAGAAGAAATCTCTACATCAGAAGCCCTTACTTTGCAGTTTTTATTTTGTCTTAGTTAATCCCGACATGTTTGTCTGTAAGTTGAACAACATTTACCGATACCTTCCTGTTCTTCGCCCTCGTTGCTCAGATGGATGTAAAGTGCGGTTTTGAGACAGGAATGAAGCTGGAAGCCGTCGACCGGATGAATCCCTCACTCATCTGCGTGGCAACCGTCACGGACGTGGTCGACGACCGCTTCCTGGTTCATTTTGACAACTGGGATGATACATATGACTACTGGTGAGCTCTTGGACTCTGCTGGTCATCTTGGCCTTTTTGTCTTCTGTTTGGTTATGCAATCCCAGTGAATATTTTTTTTACAATTCCTTCTCTTATATTAGCAAGTCATTTTTGTTTTTTCTGATTTTAACCTGTGCAGGTGTGATGCCAGCAGCCCGTACATCCATCCTGTTGGTTGGTGTCAGGAGAGGAACCTTCCGCTAACGCCGCCCCAAGGTGACCAGCACAATATTACCAGTAATAATTACATCTATTTTCAAATACCCAAAATAACCACATCTATCCATCCTTCATGTTCTTTGCATTGTTCTTGTCCACCTTTTATTTTCATAAATGAAGCACCTGATCTGATTTCTGAAAATGTGGTTTAAATCCGTTTTACACCTAGACATTATTTTCTTATGTTTTTTTCCCCCATGTATGCTCTAAGAAGTTCTAATTAAAATATCACGAGGTCTTAATATGACCTTTGGACATGCTTTGTTCGCAGTTGTTGAACAGTTGTTGTTGGCAGGAAGTGAAAAGTACATATTCACACCATAAAAAGTGTTTTCTGCTGCACCAGATTACCCCGATCCCGGGCAGTTTTCCTGGTCTCGGTACCTGGAGGAGACCGGCTCCAAGGCTGTGGCTGCCGACGCCTTTAAAGTGGTGAGAATATTAAGAAAAACAACAACTGTTTTTCTTTTTTTTTTTTCTTCTACTTTTTAGAATACGTTTGATGTGTTTGCTGTAAGTTTGCTCGTTTTGCAGAGGCCGCCTCACAGCTTCCAGCCTCAGATGAAACTGGAGGCCGTGGACAAGAGAAGTCCTGGTCTGATCAGAGTGGCGACAGTGGAAGAAGTGGAGACTCATCGCATTAAGGTAGCACTCTTCGTCTGAGTAGTGCGTCTGTGTGATTTTATAAACTTATCTATTTGACATAACATTTTGCAGTCGACGTTTCAGGCTCGTTTTGAGTGTTTGTCTCGTGACTTCACTTCTGTTGGTTTCTCCTTTCCCAGGTGCATTATGATGGTTGGAGTCACGTCTACGACGAGTGGATGGACTCAGATCACCCAGACATCCACCCAGCAGGGTGGTGCGAAGCGACTGGCCACCCTCTGAAAGTTCCTCCTCGCGACGCTAAAAGTCAGCAGCCGCATGGTAACGACATGAACTTACGACTCTGCGTTGCTTTGAAAGCTTGTTCGTTTCTATTTAGTACTGTATCCTTCCAGATTTCTTCCCTTTTCACGTTTTTTTTTTTTTTTGCTTCTTAAATGCTTATGTGAGGAAATTAGGTAAAGATCATACAAAAAGTGTTTCTCAAATTACGACTACATTTATTAAGAGAAATAGCTTTCCAAACCACTCCTCCTTTTTAAGTCTTAAGTTTAAGTTTGATTACAGCCAGACTTGTAAAGTGAAGATGCAAATTAAAAATAAACTGACAAGATGAAGCAGACCAAAACGTCTCAAAAGCAACACATAAAGTTTCAGTCATGGATGAGAAACAAAGTAATTTAGATCGTCGTTTTGGGAAGTGTTACAAAGCCGTTTCTAAGGCTCAGAGTCTGCAGTGAGCTACAGTGAGAGCTGTTGTCTGCACATAGAAAAACTATGGAACAGTTAATGAAAAACTAACTGAAGCATTTTAGATAAAGGGACGTTGAAGACGGTTTAACACGTGAGGACAGTGTTAAACTGGAGTTGCTTTGCTGCATTATTTGCTGTTACTGAAACTTTAAAGAAGAAAACCCTGAAGCAAAAAGTTCAGCTATTGGTTCATGATCATAAAGTTAAGTGAGATGTGGTTTGGATTAATGTGACCTAAGAAGGTCATCCAGAATCCTGCTACGTGGCAGAATTAACCCAAATCTGGAAAACAAAGTGGGCCAAAACTCCTCCTCAGTGACGTAAATACCTTATTGCGAGGTCTCACACATATTTGTTACCAGTTAGTATGTTTAGATTTACTTTTTCACATGTGAAAACTGCATTTTGTTTTCACCCAGCTTCTATTTTTAGGATTAAATTGATGACCTGAAATATTTAGAAGTTTTTTTTTTTTTGTTTGTTTTTTTTGTTTTGTTTTTTTAAGGCAAAGACAGAAGAACTCTGCAATGATGAAAATTGATCTTTACAGGATTTAGGATAATACCATGTTTGTTCACTGTTTATGTGGTTATTAACCATGTTTTTTTTTGTAAACATTGAGGTGTGAGAGAGCCTCCTGCTATGGGTCAGAACACCTACCCCACCACGGTCCCATGCAAACCCATCAGCCACCCCAGAACCAACAAGTACAGTTTCCACAACAGGTCAGAAATGAGTTAAGCTGCTCATCTAGTCATATAACAAACTGTTTGCTTTGAGCTGAAGCATAACAACGCATCACTGAAGAAAAGCAAGAATCTAGAGCAAATTGTTGAGCTGATAAAAGTAAGAATTGATCTGTTTGAATGCTACCAATTAAAATTGAAGCATAAATATGTTTATTATATTTATATCCAACACTGGAACCATTTCTTTCTATTGTAAAATCTAAAAATGTCAACATATGAAAAATGTATTCATAACCAATCATTAAGTGTCTTGATGTGGAAACTGAAATGATGAAAAAAACCCAAAAAAACAACCCCTGTAATTTATGTAGCAAGTCCTTTAACTGTTCTGTTTCCAGATTTTCATTTGGGGCTCTGTCTTTGAAACAGGAAGTGCCCAACCCCGGGTTGTGATGGTTCAGGTCACGTGACCGGTCGGTTCACAGCCCATCACTGCATATCTGGCTGCCCATTGGCCGAGCGCAACCAGGGAAGGCTGAAGGCCGACCTGTCGGACTCTGAGTGCAAGAGAAACCTCTTCATCGGCCAGAGGACTAAGAAAACTCATTACCGTGGCAGGTAGAAACCCGTACGCATAAATATTTGTGCTTCTAATGACTGGAAGTTTTCTTTGAGTGTAACAAGGATATTTTCTTGTCTTAAGGATTGGCCGTCCGCCCAAATACAGAAAGAACCAACAGAGGGATTACCAGAGTAAGGATTTGTCTGTTGTTTCTACGTCTGAGATGAACAGCAGTATAAGCATCATTGGACAAATGTCTCTAAAACTGAATTAATTAGACACCAGAACAGGGGATAAACCAAAGATAGCATTTTTCCTTTTGTCAAAGGATTTATGTTTATTTTTAAAATCTTTAACCTTGTTCCTGTTGAGCCATTGTTTTTTTTTACCCATGTAGCTTGTTTTAGTCCCCAGTCCATTCCCTGTTCTTTTTGTCCAGACATGTCCTCAGAGGGAGTGTACCCGTCCCTGTTCATGTCGGCTCTGACCGGTCAGTCCGACCGGACTCTGTCTCTCTGCTGGGAGCAGCACTGTAAGCTGCTGCCCGGCGTTCAGGGCATCCATGCCAGCCAGGTGGCAGCATGGAGCGTCGATGAGGTCGGCCAACGTCACAGCTCACCTTTCTTCTCATGGAGTCATTACTGTCTCTGTTTTGATCGTTCGGAACGTCTTCGGTGGTTCTCTGCAGGTCTTCAGGTTCGTCCAGAATTTGATTGGCTGCGAAGAACAGGCTCGCCTCTTCAAAGAGGAGGTACGACCGCCAAATGATATAAAAAAACAAAAAACAAAACAAAAGACGCACCGATCTCTACTGTCGGCAAACAAACCCTGTCGTTAACTTCTGCCCGTGTTTCTCCAGATGATTGACGGGGAAGCTTTGCTGCTGCTCACCCAGACCGACATCGTGAAGATAATGAGCATCAAGCTGGGGCCCGCCCTCAAGATCTCCAACGCCATCCTCATGTTCAAAACCACAGACGAGGGGCTCAAGTGATATCACCTCCGCTCACCGGAGCGAGGCGTCAATCATCGTGTGCCAAGTCCATTCTGTAGCAGGGCCAGAGAGGAACCCTGAATACGTTTTTCCATGTGTTTGGTGTCTTGTGCCCATCAGAGAGAGGGATGGGAAAAAAAGGGGGAGACGGGAGTAGATCGGAGAGAAGCAAAGCTGAGAAGGTTGGACGGAGGAATCCTGAGATGTTTAGAAAAATTGGTTGAAAAAGGTAGTTTTGCTAAATTTCTTTGGTAGGTTGTTGCCAAACACTAAGACATCTGCATCACAGAGTTGTCATCTGTGGCGTGTTTGGCTAAAACTTGAAGTCTGCACAGCTTTTCAAGCTAAACTTCAGTTTTGGCTATGAATGGGGGGGGGGAAAGCTGAAGTGTTTTGATGACAGTATTGTTAAGCCAGCACTAGAGACAAACAGCGACTTCCTGTACGAGAGGTCAAATTCGACATTCGACACAATAGCTGGGTTTAGTAGAAAGTATTGCAATCGAAAAGTTTACGTGGAATCCAGATTTGAACAGAGGGAAGAGAAAGAGGGGCGCGGTTTAAAATAAAATACAACGACGCAGACGAAACACCTGAATCAATATACTTGTATAAAATGACAGAAAGAAAACTGAAAGAGATGGGAGAAGTGGAGAGTCTAAAACGTGGGTAGAAAAAGTAAGAAGGAGGTGTTAACTGCAGTAAATGAGGCCGGATAGTGAGGCCTCTGCAAGCTTCACATTTTGTGCAATAATAAATTCACAAAAGGGGTCTGCTTAGAAACAGATGCCTAACTGTTGCTTGGAAACAGTATAAAATAAAGAATACAAATAAGCTACTTTAGTCAGTCTGTTTCATGCACAGAGAAACTCAAGTATTACTTATAATTAGAAGTTCAAGTTATTTGTACCTAAATGTCTCCATTGAGAGTTAGAAAACAGCACAGGCTTTGACTTTATATCTCTACTTGAAAAAAAAAATCTGAACTTATTTTTTCCTAATGGAAAAACGAAAAACAAATCCGCGTTTTAGCACAATTGTAAAATCTGGACGGTATAATAACAGTACCACAAGCCGTCACTAGAGAGTGCAGAAATCCACATTTAGCACTATAAACATATGTTTGGTATCTTAACAAGTTTACTTGTGGTTGGCACTCCGTTCAGAGTGCGCATATGTTTACATTTTGTGTCAGAGGTTGGCTGAAACACTGTATGAGGTTGAAATTGTGTGAAAAGAGTTTTATGTTTTAAGGGCTTTCGGAGTATCTGTTTGTCTCTCTGGTGGGATTTCTGTATGTATGTCTGCGTGAGAGTGTGCGTGTGTGCGCGCGTGCGTGAGCGTGTGCGCGTGGAAGCAAACGAAGATAATCTTGAGTCACAAACGCCATTCAATACATACACAATAATAAACATCCAACCCTGTCTTGTCTATTCTCATTTTCTTGTCTCGTTTGAGTCTTGAGGAATAGCACTTCCTTTCCTCGCGCCGGTTTGTGTCCAGAATACTATTGACTATAAACTGAGTTTGCGTGCATCGTATCCCCCTATTGGCCGTATTGTCGTCAACATTTGGCTGTGGATGGTGACAACTCCTTCCACGCCCTTTTGGTCTTCACTGCTTATCGTTTTGTTCCACAGCGGCAGCCAGGACGGTGCTGATAAACCAGCCATGCCACAGACCAAACGCTGTCTGTCGGTGTGCCAGGTGCTTCACACAGGAAGAGGGCCAAACAAAAGGCTCTAAGATAAATACGTAGATTTTCATCTTCGAGTGTGACTTTATTTCATTGATGACCTTTTTAAAATGTACCCGCTTAAAAGGCAAGAAACTGTTCCCCCTTCAAGTTATTATTTTCAATTATCAGATCTCAGAGATTGTGTCTGTCATGATTTCCTGGAACTTTAAAATTCAAGAAGATTAAAAATCATATATATAATTTAAAAATATATATATTTATAAAATTGTAATTTATAAATATTTTTATTATTTCTTTCAAAGTCAGAAATTTAAATATACTAAGAATACTAAAGAAAATCTGGAATCTACATTATAGGTGCCGTCTCAAGTTGCAACCTTATTATTTTAATAATGACATTCCTTAAAAATAGCTCAGTCTAAAAGAATATGTCACAGATGCACTTTGCTGGAATTAATGCAGCTTTCGTCAGGACCTAAATTGTGTTTTGGACATTTTTATAGATTTAATTTTATTATTTCAAAACTACTTAATGCGTAGATTTGGGTCATTTTAAAAACAGTTAAATAGCTACATAAATATTTTTTTGATAACAAAACGTTGACAGAGTGCTTTTAATTGTTTTGATTTCATGTAATTTGATTTCTTTTCCCAAAAAAACAAACATATTTGTTTATATTTTGTTGTTGACAATCAGGCTATGTCGCTGCGGACCTCTTATTTTGAAATCCATCCGCAGCCTTAGGAAGCGTTGATCTGTTTTCTCTGAAGACTTCGCCTCGCCCCTTTCTAAACTCTGTAACTTTTCATCAATGATTCACTGCGTCGGACTCGACCTGCTGACCTTCCCTTATGTTTTAAAAAAACAAAACAGACACGCTCAGATGAGCCTCAGGCCGAGTCGTGCTTTCAGTCTCCCCGGACTCCTGAGCTAAAGAGCAGCGGGCCAACACACTCATCTGCTCCGCTGCACCGCAGGTAGGCAAACTTAAAGTTACACCGTATAATAGATGTAGTCTATTCTGTTCTGTAAGACTAATACGATTTGTTTTTGTTCGTTTTGTTTTGGGGACTACACGATAAACCCTTTTTTAGATTTTACATTATGGTTTTTAATTATCTGTGTTTTTACCTAGAAGTTTTAAAAATAATAATAGTATATTTTTGTGTTAGTAATGTTTAACAGAACTTAAGCTGTTACACATGCTCCTCTTTATGCACCTGAGATAGGCTTATCACACCTTCAATTATATTTTTATTACAATTCTGATGAACAGTTTTGAAGCTGATGTTGCAATAAAATCGCAGGTTCATATTTTACTTACATGTTTTACGACAAAGTTTGATCTTGATATTGATTCCTTATTTCAACGAGATTCCCCATTGTTATTATTATTATTACAGATTAGTTGTTTTGACCAAGTGCAGCTTATCTTTGAAAGATTAAAGAACTCCTATCGCAGCCAGTCTCACTATTTTAATATCATAATATGCTGTTGTTTAACTGCTCAATTCACTTATGCTCGATATGCATAATTTGCATTTTGTGCAAGTTGCCCACAAAATGCAACGGGACATATTTTGCGCATGTTTCTTATTATTTTAGTGCGTAGTAAAGTTTTTTTTTATCCGCATACAAAACCTGCAACGTTGCAAAGGTCCACACCAAAGTTACTTATTAACTCCCTAACAATATCCTGCTGCTTAATATGGCCGTCACATCTCCAGATGAGTTCCTATTAATACATAAACAAATTATATTATCAACAGCAACACCCGTCTCGTTGGGTCAAGCTGAGCTTTCCTTATTTACGTTATTATCGGCTTGCCAGAACACCGTGTACCGTGTTGCCATGTAGCTGGAGGTGTTTGCAGTGCCTCCATCCAGGGGCCCCTGAAACGGAGCCAAACAGATTTGACTTTGCTTCACTCGCCTGTGCCACCTTCATTATTTTTGCTTCAGCAGCAGCTAAAGGCATCGGTGAATAGATATTTATAGTGCTGGAAAATATACCTCCTTAAATATTGCTTTTGTTTTAGGCTTTTTGTCAGACTGAAATGCTAAAGGTTATAAAAGACATTTTGGTATCAGGCTGAGTAAATAGAGAAAAAGAACATTTCAGAGAATTTCATTTGTTAAAATGAAAACCATCCAAACCAACCAGCCAACCTTATGAGAAAAAGTCAATCCCTCACTTGTTAAGCTAGAAATGAATTTTCTTTTTGGGAAACTTTGTTTAGTTTCACTCCAGCTTGACTTTTGCCCATTATGTAAAATCAAGAAATTTCTTCAGTAGAACCTCGCCAACACTAACAGCCTTAAACAAACAAACGAGAAAGAAGGTCATTAACAGTTGCCAGTCTGGAAATGTTAGGTGATTTTTCACAGGAGTTCCGGGGAATTACTCCAATTAATGCAATGAATAGTTTTTTTCTGCAATGGATAGTTTTTCTCCATTAATCCAAATAATAAACATGCCATGTTTCCACATGCCTTTGTTAAAAATGAAGAAACAGTTTAGTCTTTATAACGCCAGCTGTGTTGTAGGATCTCCTTCGAGGCCCAGGGAGGATTCTGTCATGAACAGAGTCCTGTTTCCTGTCCTGGAGAGAGAGAGAAAAAAACTGAAATAAGAAGAAGCCTCATATTCATAAATTAGTTTGCATGATCATGTGGGAGGGAATTGTAGACTTTTTCAGCTATTTGTTCCATTTGGGCACATTGTTATGTTTGGAAATATGAAAGCAGGTCAGGTTAGGAAAATGTTATCAACACCTGACTGATATATATTAGAGATGTGCCGATCAGGTTTTTTCCTGCCGATTCCGATTCCGATTACCCATGAGGGCCGATCACCGATACCGAT
>NW_015113161.1:89007-135931 GCF_001443285.1 Poecilia latipinna | reverse complement strand
AGCGTCTTACACCGCAGCTCGATGACTTAAATAATTTTGCGGGTTATTTGTTTAGCTTTCTGACCGTCATGCTAATCCGGGTGAGTGTTTGTAGCTGTGTAGCTTTATGGTAAAGCAGCGCACATATGGCACATATGTGGTCGCTCCATATGTCTTTTTTTTACTGCAGTGAGCCTCGATGTAGCCAAACTCCGTCAAGTATGGCATTGTTTTTATGCCATATTAGATTAGTCGTGTTGATGCATTTCGACGTGCTTCAAGTTTCCGCTGCAACACGCAAACTTCCCCATTCACTCAGTGCGTTATAGTTCCACATCGCCTAGGATTTGTTGCTGCGCCTTTGCGCAGTGTGAAGGAAAGAGGAGACCAGCTGCACAGGCAGGCTGAGAAATGAGAAGAAGGTGATCGGTTTGTGTTATTAGCAACAAAGAGTCCGCGATCGGCGATCACCGATCATACACTTTTTCATGGAAATCGGCCGATTATGATCGGTGGCCGATCGATCGGCACACCTCTAATATATGTATAAACACATTTTTGTAGCTTTATATAGTAACATATTCTGTTTTAAATTATTAGTTTTTCTAGTAAAGGTGTTGAAATTGAATTTTTAATATTTTTTAACAGTGCTTGTCCAACTCCAATTCCCAGAATGCAAAGCTGATAAAACGTCACCACTACTCTTCTAATAATGATCGATGCACCAATCAGTTGACCAGTTAGGCATGTTACTACAGTAACATGTTGTTTACATGCACAACACAAAAATATAGAATATTTTCTGGCTGCCTTTAGTTAAAAGGGAAAAGCAAAAATGATTCTTAAATCTACTAAAATAATAGAGCATACTGGTTATCAAATAATGTTGTCTATGGTATTTATTTACTGCTATGTCGATTTTCATACATAGAATGAACCAAAAGTGTAAATTAATTAATTTCAGTTTAGTTTATTTATCAATCTACAAGCACTGTCATTTCTAGACAAACATGTCCATCCCTTCCCATATGATATGAAGTTTTAAAAACCTCTTAGCTCAAAACAGAATGATTTCTAAGATATTACATAATATCCTGAAATATTTTGTAAACACCTAAATTTTTCTCTTTTGTAAGTGAGGGAAGAATTTCTCTCTGTTTTTTATTTTCAGCAGCTTGATATCCCATATCTCCACTGTTTGGCACTGACCTCTATCCTCCAAGATGTCAGTGTTTGTCATCACAGGGAGAGATTCATCAGAGACTTCCTTCACAATATGGAATCTGACATTTGAGCTATAGGTTATTGTTAATACGAGGTGACCAATGGAAACAAACTTATGGCAAATACTCAAGAATAGGACGCTATGATTTAAACTTTGATTATCCAATCTGATAAAAACACTCAAAAGAAAAAGAAATAGCAGAAAAAGCCTTGCCTCATTTTATTATTGCTAAAATAGCATTATTGTTAAGATATAATCTTCAACATTATGTGCTCAGAATGGAAAATCAGTATTGCAGCGTAAACCCTGATGTCCTCACAGCAACAACAACAACAAAATAATGAACACACTTTCCCATCACACAGACTATGTCCCTCATTGTCTTCCTGTTTTTCCACCATGTCATCTCCGGGAAACAAGAACTTCCAGCTCATCTGGATCCTTAGGCTGTCTCACAGGAGTCAGCAGCTGGTCATCCGCACAAAACACACTCAGACAGCTGAGGGAAAAAAAAAGGCAAGGTTCATCAAAGTCAGAGCTGAAGTGGAGGAAAGGATGTTTATGAAGGGAGAAACGGTGGAAGGCATGTTTGGGTCTTGAGCTGTTGACTGAACCCGCCCTGTCCTCCAACAGGTTTGGATTCTCCAGGTGGATTGAGAACACATCAGCCATGGCACACTGCAACGTGAGTTAACCAAATGCTGTTATTTCTGCTTTAACCAGCAGGCTGTTTGAGCATGTGACACTGGAAGTACGTCTGCAGGTTGGTTTAGACATCAACATTCAGAATAACCGCTTTGTCCAACAAGATGTCTTGTGACCAAACTATTTTAGGACGCACATTTTTAAGGTCTGGATTATCTTTTGACTGTGTTGTTAATTATTTAGCTTGCGGCTTACTGTTGGAAAATGTTTAGTTGAAAGAAACAAAAGCAGTGATTGAGACACGTCTCTGATGATGGAGAAGATTTGAGTGAAAAGTTTTGAACGCAGATGGTCAAACAAGTCTGTCGCACAGTGGCAGGTGGAACAAGTGGAACAAAAATATTCTTCTTCCTCTTATTCTTATCAAATAAAGCTTTGAAAGTGAATGTAAAACTTTCCTAAGATCATCTGAAATGGACACTTTACGTGTTGCGGTTAAAATTATTTGCTCTTCTGTGAAGCGCACAGTTAACATTGTAATGTAGATTCCTTAAACGAGACTAAAAATGTTTTTTTTTTTTAATTTATAATCTGTTGGCTTGCTTTGATCATTTTAAGCACCATGTGTATTTTTCTCTATATGTTTCCAGCTGCGGTCGACCCCCTCCTCTCCTCATGATGATGTCAATTTGGGACCTTCAGCAAACCCTCAGTCAGTAACTCTGCTTTTATTAAACCATCTGTTTCCCTTTTTTTTGAATTGGCAAATTAACCCATAGAAATTGTAATACTAGATTAGCTAAAACAAACTGATCTGAAGTGATCTCGGTGAAAGTGATCCAATATTACTTATCTACAGGCAGCAAAAGTGTGTGAAACTTTGTTTTGTGTGTCTCACCTGATCCTCTCTTTGAAAGAATAACTCTGACAATAATACATCATTCTGCAAGAGTCTCATTTCATGATTAATGTACTAACTTCCCACCCAATAAATTCAAACCTTTAGGAGAAGAACGCAGCAAACAAACCCAGTTAGGTTTTACAGATAAAGTTTGTCAAATGTTACCAAAACAGTTCTGCTTCCACCTCATAAGTCAAGATATTGTTTTTCCAGCAACCTTTTGACTTCTTAGTATAATCTTTAACAAACTGTGGAGGAGAGGCAGTGCAGTGGGTATTTATTTCTCAAGATTAACATTTAACAATGTGAGACTAGCCTCTGGTTGCATTCATATGACCCTGCATGACCTCAGGAATCTTTACTTAGCTTGTCCGTTTGTTTTCTGGCCTCTCCTCGCATTCAGTCTCACTATGGAAACTCTTGACAAAACATGGTGTGGTAACTTTTGGCAGCCGCCTGCAGATTGACTCATATTTTTTTTATTCTGATATTATCAGAGCTTTTTTTTTTTATTATGCAATTATGTTCGAAGGAGTAATAAATGTGTACTTTAAAGATCAGATTGCCGTTCTTCGATGACCTCTCTACTGCGGTTACTGAACTTATCCCATAATGTAAAAAAGAAATAAGTTTTTCTCTTCAGATTTACTTCCACGCTTTTGTTCCTCATAAATGATTCACACTGGATCATTTTGAATGACGGTTACCACTGTCTGACACCGAGTTTTTTATTTTTTATTTGTGTTTTTTTTTTTTTGTTAAGTAGTCATATTATGAGCCTGTTGTGTAATCTGGTGTGCAAAGCAATGCAGATCCTTTAATAGTTGACCTTCCTGTTGTTTTAGTGCCAGACCGACTGACTTTGACTTTCTGGCTGTCATTGGTAAAGGAACCTTTGGGAAGGTAACTCTAAAACACTTATTTATGTCTGCACTATTAAACTGATCTATTGTTTTTTGGGGGTATTTTTTTTTGTTCTTCACAAACCTTCAGGTATGTCTTCTTGGTCATAATACAAGCCATGCTGCAGGTATTATTGATTGTTCTGATAAATGAATATATTTTATAGTTTTATGAGCCATTAGGGAGCACAGATTTTACCCTGATCTGTTTATATAAAAGAAACAGAGAGAGAGAGAAATGAATTTTGTAAGATTGTGTCCGACTCCTGACATCCAAGCCACAGTCAGAGTGTTTGAGCCGTCGAACTTAAAGTCTGCTTCCTGCCTCCTCACTTTTTAACTAGCTGAAATACACCGATCTGAAATTTGTTACTGAAATTTACCTTTTCAATAGTTGGAGATTTGAACATGGAGTTTCCATGTTTTTTTTCCTTATCAATTCTTTTGCCAAATGGTACTTCATTAGGTTTTGATTATAAAACGATTGGTGCAAAACACCTGGAATATTAGTCACTCAATCAGAACTTATTTTTCATATCTTTAGCAGTTGCATCATCTGCTAATGGAAAGTTTCTTACAGCTAGTAAATACCATGATCATCCTTTGGTCCATGGTGGAAGTTTACTGGTCCAGTAAGCTTCCACTTTGGGTCCATTTCTTCTTAGCTGAAAATCCCAGCTGGGTTTAAATCTCAGAGAATCTTAGAGTTGACAATTTTAAAAAGGCACTGATGAAACTAGTTTCTAAATTAACATATTTTGACCCATCTTGTCCTTCAAACAGTGAACTGTTCATCCTATATTATCTTTTCTCATGTTTGGGGTTCTCCGATGCTCATTTCACACCCCCAGTTTTTTTTTTTTTTTACGTAAATCATTTTGTCAAATTTTGTTTTTTAACGAGGTTTAATCGCCTTGCTTTGTAGGTGAAAGATTTCTAAATTTATTTCTACACCAAAGTTGTTATGATTTAACATTAAACCAACATTTTTTAAACTACATAATAAAAAAAAAATATTATTTTAGTAACTTACTAGACTCTTTAAAACACGTTTTACTCAATCTGTGGCTGTCAAAGCATATTTTCCATCCACTCTGTCTGGACCCTTGCTTAGTTTCAGGTAAACATCATAAATAGGTTATAAATAGATAGATAAAAAGATTGTTTCCGCTCAGATGTTTCAACTTCACACACTTTGAAGTCACTGGTTAAGAAGATCGTATTGCAAGGAGCAGACGAAAAACATCCAACTCTGAAACTCATTTTTATTGCTTCATCACTTCAAAACAAATTGTTTTTATTCTTATTTTTAATATGATTTGATTTTACTTTTTTTTGCTTTTGTTTTATTTTATCCCATTTTTATTTAGTCATTTAATATTTCAACCAGTTTATAATTTTCTATTTCTTTTATCACACAAAAATAAGATAAGTGACTTTTTTTTTCTTCCTTTGCATCAATCCTCCCGACATTTCTCCGCATTGTGCGTTCCCGGAGTTCAGCTGTCTGTGTTGGGTGCACACTTTTGATGAAATATCCTGACACAATTGTGCTGAGATGCTGCTGCAAAGTATTTACTAAACAAACCACTAATAAGCCAACCATCATGCAGGTCCTGCTTGCAAAGCTGAAAGCCGACAACAAGTTCTACGCAGTCAAAGTTCTGCAGAAGAAGATCATCCTCAAGAAAAAAGAGGTAATTTAGCCACTTGAATCTGTTTCTCTTGGTATGTTTGGCTATTAAAACTGAGCTTGATCCTGACGAATCAACCGTTAAATACACCCAAAGGAACAGCGTCTTTATAGAAGTCAAGCATCAAGTTGTCATACACTTTTCAAATAAATATATCCCACTATACAGCTTCAAGCTACAATTAAATCAGATATTTTTTGCTATCATTGCAGACAAACTACATTTAAATAGTAAATAATGCTGAGGACTATTGGAAACCAAACATAGATGTGAATCTCTGTCTGTGGGTGGACGAGTATCTCTGGGAGTTATTAGTAAACAGAGTTCTGACCCGGCAAGATCTGATCTGTATCTAATCTAATCTGCAGCTTGTTCTGTACAAAGGACACATTTTACAGCCCACAGAAAATAAACCAGGACACTTCAGTGTTTGTCGAACAACACGGTGAAAATATCCGAGTAAAGAGAACCAGATCCTCGTGTCACTCCGAGAGCTCAGCTGGGCTCCAGTTAAAATGATACGTCGTCTTTCTGGTGATAGTTTGTTGTTATGCTTGTCTCAGGGCTTAAACTCATTTTCTGAGATCTCTGGTAACATTTATCTTCAAAAGGCCATTTTTGGAGACGTCTCTCTTTGCTTATAATTACATGTAATAACTTTATTTAAATCAAATAAAGAAAATGTAATCATCCACATTACAAAGTGTTTCCTTTAAAGCTTACACCTTGTCATAAATGACATAAAACACGAGTTAACACACAGCAAACTCTCTTTTTTTATACTGAGGAAAACATAATTTTGCCATTAATAGCTGGTGGAGTTTATGCCACTACAAAATGGTTTTATGATTCTCCTTTTTTTCATTTTAAAACAAAAATAAACTTAACTTTTCTGAAAACTCTAACGAATGCATCATTATGTATTACCAATGTCAAATTACATCATTAATAATTGAAAATATGAACAATTGTTGCTGTAAATTAAACAAATATTATTATTAAATAATAAATCACTCATAGATCTACAAAAAATATAAAAATATCAAGAAAAAATGATTTAATTTACATCTAATTGTTTACATGCTACTAATACAATCATCTGTTTAGATTCAAATGACCAAATAGAGTTCAGGTCACGCCAAATTAATAAAACAACATAATCACATTCAGTCACAATAATGCTGAAAGTAATCCATGTAAAGCTCGTCTGATTGAGTCGAGTCACTGACTTTCAAGTAATCCGCTTTCATCAGTAAGCATGTGGCAACAGTGGAGAGGAAACACCTCCTCTTAACGGAAAGCGACTTCCAGAAGAATCCAGCTCAGCATGAGCGACTGACATCCGCCACTGACAAAGACAAAACTACAAGAGCAGAAGAAAAACGAGGAGTTCATGACCATTAATTGTTCATCGGTTAATGAGTCTGTCCAGGACAGAGACTGACCTAAACATTCTTTAGATGACGCCGTTTGCTGCGTTCTCGAACATGTCAGTTACAGTATACAGCACGGTGATAAGCAGGAAACGGGGATAAAAAGATGGGTGACTTTGCATTTTGCTACCCGGTGAGGCCGAGCCCTGAACCGCGTCGTAAATACAGAACGCGAAGGGTCAACGGCTTCGTGAGATGCAGGTCGCATTTGGAAACATCCGCGCTGTCATCCAGGGAAAAGCTGATTTTATCTCTCTCTGTTGTGCTACTGTTGTGTATTTTGTGAAAGTAACATCTGACTTTCATGGATATACTGAAGTTCTTTCACTGCGACAGAAGATGTCAGTCATTTTGTTCTTTCTCTTCTAGCAAAAGAACATCATGGCAGAGAGGAACGTGCTGCTGAAGAGCCTGAAACACCCGTTTCTGGTCCGGCTCCACTACTCCTTTCAGACCGCAGAAAAACTCTACTTTGTGCTTGACTATGTGAACGGAGGAGAGGTACATGTTTGACGGCCAAATACAACAAAACTGAACTTAGATGAACTCAGGTAGAGACTGATTTAGAAAGGTCCTAAACATTAATCTATATATATATTTAAATTAAACCATCAACATTCTGCTTTTATGAAAATTTCATATTGCCACTCAGTATCACCCCAGCCATTTTCTTTCTTTTGCTCATTGTTTTTATTTTATGTTCAATTATTATATTTAAATGGCATTTTGAACAAAATCTTTACTTATTTTTGAAATGTCACAGTCACATCACTGTTGCACCATTTTTGTTTAAAGACGTCTCTCTCTGTTCCTCCCAAATTTCTCGACCGTTCCTCTCCGTTTCCTCGTCACATTTGTAATCCCGCTCCACTTCCTGCTCCATGTACAACTTTTTTTTTTTCCTTTTACTACATCATAAACATTTAATCTTCCTCTGCAGCTCTTCTTCCACCTCCAGAGGGAGAGGTGTTTCTCTGAACCGAGGGCGCGGTTCTATGCTGCCGAAGTGGCGAGCGCTGTCGGCTACCTCCACTCTCTTAACATCGTCTACAGGTCAGAGATGCTGGACGTGTTAGCTTAGTCACCTTGGAATGCAACCGACCGATAACCATGGCTTTTGCTCTTGCGTTTGACAGAGATTTAAAACCAGAGAATATCCTTTTAGACTCTCAGGTAAAGCCACTAACGGATCCTCGCTCATTTCATTTGGCCGTTGTATTCAGTGTAGTTTGGGATTGCATGTGTCTGGTGTCTGCAGGGTCATGTGGTGCTGACAGACTTCGGGCTGTGCAAAGAAGGCGTAGAGCCAGAAGCAACCACCTCCACTTTCTGTGGCACCCCAGAGGTGAGTGACAAGAACATGAAAAGCTATAATAATTTCACATCAGAGGACTAATGTACCAAAGAAGTTAACATACTCCTTTTTTCTTACTGAAACTTGTGTAATGTCAGAAGCAGCACAATTTTTTCCCTTCCTTTTATGATTACCTCTACTTGTTCATGAATTTCTTCTCTTCCTCTGAAGTACTTGGCACCGGAGATTCTGCGTAAGGAGCCATACGACAGGACAGTAGACTGGTGGTGTTTGGGAGCCGTTCTCTATGAGATGATCTATAGCCTGGTATGTGTGTTTATGAGTGGCTGATCTGTAATCCAAAACATTTATTACTTATTTTAATCTATTTGATCGTAGTGTCAAATTCTTGTGTTTTGAACATCTGCTAGATGATTTACAGAAAAATAAAGTTTGAATTGTATCCTTTGTGGTAACACTCACTTTTCATTTATTCAAGCATCCTTCATAATTCAGATTGCTTCTGTGATTAATGCAAAAGAAAAGGTTTATGTTACTGTGGCTCATTTGTCTTTAGCTTCTGTTTCCTCAGTATTATATGAATCAAAGCTCTCACTCCATTCTAGCCTCCTTTCTACAGCCGGGACGTTGGCGAAATGTACGACGGGATTCTCCACAAGACCCTGCCGCTCCCTCCGGGGAAGTCAGAGGTCGTCTGCTCTCTGCTGGTCGGCCTTCTGCAGAAAGACCCGCACAGACGACTCGGAGCGATTGCTGACTTTGTAAGTGTGTGTTTGTCCTAAAAATCTGCAGACAATAAATATGTCTTGATTTTGTAAAAGGAGTTAAGTTCAATATTTTGTCAATTGAGGACCAGCAGAAGTAGAGCTGACATAGCTGGAGCAGCTCCTTCTGGAAAAAAAAAAAATCTTAAAAATACTTCTAACGGAGTATCTGATAAACTTTGTCAAGTCAATTAGTTCCAATAAAAGATATATGTAAAAAAAATGTGAATAAATAACTTTTCCTCTAATCTTTTCATTGTTGTCATTTGTTTTTGTTTTTTTTGCAGCTAGAAATAAAGAACCATCCCTTCTTTGCTCCAATCAACTGGGACGACCTTTATCACAAGAGGATCACTCCTCCTTACAACCCCAACGTGGTAAGTTAGTTCTGTAAAACTGCTATTGTTGATGTGTTCCTGGAGTAATTTTAGTAGGCTGACTTGGGAAGGTTCACCACTGTTCCATCATGTTTATCCATCTGTTGATGGTTGGCCCTAAAAGGCTTTGAAACCCTTCCCAGACAAATCAAAGACTGTTTTTTTAAATCAGTTTTTGATTAGAACATGATATGTTGCTCTTAGAAATGCTTCACCAACATTGTGTTGTCAGACAAGTATTAATTGAGCGGTTCTTTAAATTTATAACAGATTTTACTGTGTATTTGCAAAGGGCCTGGCTTGTTTTGACATTTGTTTCTTCAACCAAAAAGTGCCTTTGGTTGTGTCTGCTGTAATGAAATGAAAACAGAAGGAAATCAAGCAAATAACAGAGGTGGGGACTCGAGTCACATGACTTGGACTCGAGTCAAACTCGAGTCATTAAAATCAAGACTTGAGACTTGACTTGAAAAAATTCTCAAAGACTCGGACTTGACTTTGACTTTCACACCAGTGGTTTCTGGATGGTAATGCAGCACATTATTTTGTGTCTTGGTTAGTGATTCTGGCAAGCTTGATTCACGCAGCGTGTTTTTATCAATACTGAGATGTGAAATTAGCTGTAGATTTAACCCCACTTGGACTGCAAAAAAAAAAAAAAAATAAAAAAAACGACTCAAAGTGACTTGAAATTCCCGACTTGAGACTTGACTCAACTTTTGCCCGACTTGAGACTTGACTTGACCGTCTTTACTTGAGACTTGACTCGGACTTGAGGACAAGTCTGAGTCAAGCTTCAGCTGTGTGAATCTCAAGAATAAATAAACTCCGATAGCAATTTGACCATTCAAAGCACTTTACACTACAGCACTTTACACTACAGCCGTTTTTTGTCTCTCCTTTTTTCCCCCCCGTTATTTTTAAATCCTGTTTTGAGACTTGCAAAACAGTGACTTGGTCCCACCTCTGGCAAATAATAATCAGATACAATCAAACTGTCTTCCAGAGAGGCCCGGCCGACACCCAACACATTGATCCGGAGTTCACCAGGGAAATGGTTCCCAGCTCGGTGAGTCGGACCCCGGAGTTTAACGCCAGCACCAGCGCCAACAACGCTTTCAACGGGTTCTCCTTCGTCGGCACAGAGGACGGTTTCCTGTGAGACCAAAAGGTTCAAACCGTCAGAAAAACCAGTGAAAATGATACGTTCTGTCAAACAAAGGGGACGATCGCTGTTCTGTGTTTTCATCTCAGAGATGTAACAGAATCCCAGCTGGCAAAGCTCAGAGGAGGAGCATGCAGGAAATGAAGATGTTCAGAGTATCCGGATAACAAATATTCCCTTCTTCATTTCATATGAAGGAGCGGCTGGATGTACACCACCATAATGATTTATTTTATTTTATTTTTATTTAGATGTTATGCTAAAAAGTGAAGCACTACATTTCCTTAAGTATGTCCAGAAACTGAATGGACACAGACAAAAAATAAGAAATAATCATATAAGACAAGAAATATCTGAAAATCAAAAGAACACAGTAAACTCAACTCTTGCTTGTATAACTTAAATCTCATTTCTGGTGTGATTGGTGGGCTAAATGGGTTCTTTTTTTTATCTACTTTTTATATTTTTATAAACTGTATGATTTTTATTTACAGATAAATGGGTTAATTGTACAGTGGAACAAAGGTAAACTTATGCACAGCACCAGTCTTCTGAAGTCTGTTTCCAGGCTTTTTGCTAGTTACTTTATAAAACAAAGATGTGAACTTTTATTGAAAAGAAATTAGTTTGGTGAGGTGAATGAAGCAATTGTAAATGTGCTTCTTTGCTATAATAATCAGAAGTACATTTATGGACAAAAATAGACAGTTATGTAACGGGCTTGAATGTCTACATTGATCTGCAAACAAAAACATACTTGATGTAGCAGTCACCCATACTGTAGTATTAATATTAAAGCTGGTTTTTATATTTATGTATTGTTAACGCCTGAGAAATCTCTGTGCACACATTAGCGTGTGCACAGATATTTGTGTAAATGTACAGTAACTGCTTTGCAAAAATAATTGTGCAATGTGTTAAAATTGATGTATCAGGGTAAACACATATGAAGTGCTTCTCCTATAACTATTTTAGTGATAAATAAAAGTGATAGATAACTGGTTCTAGGTTTTGGATTTAATGTATAATTCCCAGTCAAATAAATCGTTTTGTTTGTACATGTAAAATAAAAATATGTATTTAAATTCACATGTTAGAAGTTTTTTCTGTCAATCCATGTGCTCTTGGTGAAGTAACTACATATCTCTTTCATTACTCTTGTGCCTTGTGTAATCACAAGGCACAAGTGTTGCTATGACATTTAAATCTGTAACTGTGTGCCAAATTGGTTTTTCCTTAGCTATTGTTGTAAACAGAGAGGGCAACATTATAAACAAGTGGGCCACATTTCCAGCAGCACTTAGTTGGTGCTGATGACAAGACAATCAAAGAAATCCAATATTATTTTAAAGGGAATCCAGAACGTACATAAAAAGTACCCACTATGTGACTGACTAGCTTTGTAGATTTTTGTTATCGTTGAAGGACCACTGGCCACTGGTAATAGCTTCTATATACTTTGGATGGATTATACAACAATAAAACTATTTGAAAATTGTAAATGTTTATATTTTTTGCAGATGAAAATATAAAAAAGAATGTTTATATCATGACAGTACCAGTGGTTTGTCTCATCTCATTTGCTGTACAGCATTTTGGACCAGCGGACAGCTAGATTTGGATGCCAGCTGATATAACTTTACTACACTACATAACATTGCATTGCATACTTAATTCACATAGACATTTTGCATGTGGTCAAGCCTAAAAATAACCAGCATTGGTTCGTTATATGTTTATACTAAATCTTAAGTGCTGTGCATACGGGCAGGCAGGGGAAACAGTATCTTGTAAAATTATACTACACAAAATGATCATATTGTCACCTTCGTAAAATAATGGCTTAAGTTATTTATTTATTTTTGCCAAAAGTGATTTTAGATAAATAAATACATAAATAAAAACCAGGTCTTTCTTTCCAAAAGATACTGTAGGTGAAAACATAAATTTTGGCAAATAAAGAAGGTGAGGACATGTTGGACAGTTAATAACCCTATAACTAAAAAGCATTACATTTTGTTATAGCAAGATACAAACACTAATTAAAGTATAGGAATTCATTATAAATTATAACGTATTGGATAATGTTTTTGTTTCTTTCCCTCCACTTTTAACTGAAAAAGCTTACTGCTAAATTCAGGTGTAGTGAGCTAGCTGAGCTGTTCGATGTGTAGCTTTAAACAGAAATTAAAGCCTGTAGTAAATAAAGAAAGATAATTCAGTTAAAATGTTGCTCTTTAACTACAAAAGACTAAATATTACATTTATAACAGTTTTAATTAAAACTATCCCTTATTAAATTGTTTCTTTAGGTTATTTAACAGCGAAATCCCTAACAGTCAGAACACCCCCATAAGCTAGCCGATAGCATGGGTTCGAGCTGTTGGTCACGTGGGTTGTTTCCAGCGCCTGTGTTAGCTGTGCAGCAGCAGTGCTCTTGAACAGACCTTCGTTTTTCACTCGCGGGTAAATCTTCACTCTTTTAAGGTTGCGTCTCAATTCTTCTGTGTTTCACTCACCTGACACAGTTCCCATTTGCCATGCATAGTTGGGCTGTTCCGTATTTTCTCTAAGGGTTTGCTTCGTATCTGCATTCAACATTTCAAGCTACCTCTGAACTGCAGCTAAAGTAGCAGCAAGCTCCACACGCAGAGACAGGAGGAATGTCGCGCAGGTAAGTGTGAAAACTGTAGTTTATGTTGATATACGCTATTTTAGAGCTAAATATTTAGGTAGCCGCGTTTTCACATACATTGTTATGGCTTTTTTGTCTTTTCATTGGGAACTGGAGTAACTGTTGCCTTGTTTTGTCCGGTAGCGTGAGTGTTGTGGTTTTCTCCCACCACGGCACGTCCAATGAAAACGGCGGAGCTCTTTGTGTCACAGTAGAAAGCTGTGTATGTTAAACCCCGATGTAATCTTTATAGACGTGGAAAGAACGCTGCTTGCGCTCTACAATCATGTATGCAAATTACATTTAAAAGTCTAAGCTAAATTATCCTCAACGCTCAATTTTCGCTCATAAAACCAGTAGCGCTCAGGCTAATTGCAGTAACGGACTTGCGCCGCTTGGGGTGCTCAAGCTTCTCAGCTAACTACTAAACGTCGTTACCAACGTGAGTCTTTCCAGCCGAATAAAACAGCAGAGCTGGAACGCAAGTGTTTATAGTTCGTAATCATTATTCACCAGAGGTTTTACTTGATAAATCATGCAGCGTAGTCTTTGGTGCACATTTGCATTTGTTGTCTTTTCTATCTTGAAGTCGTTTGACCGAATATAATCTTTGCTACTTAACTAATTACTAGCTGCTCGAATACTAGCCGAAATAAGTAGCCAAATTGCTTTGACAACAAGGTAGCTCATAAAACTTTACGTTATAAAGCATAACATGTTCATCATATCACCCACAGCATATTGTTCATTCTAAGACATTTTAGCTTAGACACCATATTTATTTTATTGATTTTAAATGTTTGCAGAATGGAAGAAGAGGGTGACAGCAAGTCGTCCTTTACTTGTCTGGATGGAGTGGAAAAAAAGAATGACGTTGAGTGTAAGATAAAATGGACCCAAGAAGAGGTAAGTAAAAAAATATCTTATTGGTGTAAAGGCCACTTTTATTCTCGACTCTGTGAGATAATGTGTTTTAAATGTGTTCTCTCTGAAATGCAGGATGAAAACCTCAAAATCCTTGTCACTAACTTTGGAAAAAAGGACTGGAAAACCATTGCGAGTTTTTTACCAGTATGTGCACTTAGAAGCAAAATCAGAGAGTAAAACAAATATCTTAATGTCAGCCAGGTTTAGTCATGTTGCAAACCCCATAATATTTCCTGATTTTTCCTGGCAGGGTCGAACAGAACTGCAGTGTATTCTTCGCTGGAATAAAAATCTGGATCCCGAATTAGTGAAGGGACCTTGGTCTAAAGAGGAAGATGAAAAGGTGGGAAAGTGAACATGAAATTTGTTACAAACTGGAAATATTAATGAGGTTCTTGAACTTTCACACCAAAAAGATGTATTGGATTTCTCTTCTAGAAACTTCAATAAAGTTCATGTTCTTAACCCATGCTTAAAAGCCTTTTAAAACACATATTTTAGTTTTGTTTATCAATCCGTTATCAGTTATTTCAGACAGATTCATATTGAAGTCGAATGTAAAAACGCAACAGTTATCATTCTGTTGTGCTTCATTATTTATTTCTTGTGGAAAATTCAAACAGAATCGTGAAACAGGGCAGTAAAAATGCAGATCACTATAATTTGTAATGTGATAGATTTGGTCTAAAGTTTTTGACTTGCAGTCTGTGTGTACAGAATGTAATTTTATGTACAATTCTATATTTAAAAAAACCCTACCCTGATTTAATTTTGCTCCTGTTTTTTTTTTTGGTTCATGTCATGCAGATATTGGAGCTGGTGGATAAGTACGGTACTAAAAACTGGACGACGATTGCCAAGCATCTAAACGGCAGGCAGGGGAAACAGTGTCGTGAACGCTGGGTTAACCACCTCGACCCACTAATTACTAAGGGAATCTGGTCTGCAGAAGAAGACCTCATCATCTACAAAGCCCACTGCATTCTGGGTAACCGGTGGGCTGAGATCTCCAAGCTGCTCCCTGGAAGGTGAGTCGCTTAGTTGACACTAGTTAACAGCTTCAAATTTATGTTGTGATTTAGTTGTCAGCATTAATGTTTGCTTTTTACGAATGCAGGCTCAGAAGCCAATTTATATTTTCAAATGTTTACAAACAGATCTGAAAACTCTATCAAGAATCATTTTAACGGCACCATCAGACGCAAAGCCGAGATGGGCTTTTACAAAGGAGTATCTGAAACAATTTCCATTGACATTCAGCATTTGACAGAGGGAGAGGTAAAGCACTTTAAAATCAGCAAATTCATTTTCTTTTCAGCTCATGATAAAAATATTGTTTGTGATTGTGAAAAGGCTTCTTAATTCTTCATTTGTGATGTGCGTTGCGCCCTAGGTGGACTTCAAATGTGACGTTGTAATAGATGCTGATCCAGTGACGCCTGAACTTGTGGTAAGGATTATTTCAAAAGCGCCTTTATGTCGAGTCATGTAGAAGTATAAGTTCTGTTTAAAGGTTTTGTGTGTTAAAAATGCACAATCTGTTTTACTATTGTCGCTTGTGTGCAGATCAAAACGGGAACAGAGAACTCGGATGTTGCGAAGCAGCAGAAGGAGTCTGACAAAGTGAAACCAAAGACAGGCGTTCAAACTCAGCCCATTTCAGCTCCAAGAAGAGACGTGTCCTCCCCCAGGTCTTCTCTGTCCCGCAGTTCCAGCTCCAGTCCCAGCTCTGCTGTCGCTCCTTCAGCCACGCAGGTGAACCAGAAGAAGTTTGTCGAGGCGGCACTGAGGATGATTGCTGAAGACATGCTGCCACTCAGGTAAGTTCACCTGCTGATGACACAACGTTGGATTAAATCAGATTTATACATTTCTTTGAGGAAAAGAAACATTTTCTGTCTTGTGTCCATAGTTTCGTTGAAGGCTCAGGCTTCAGGTCGTTAATGGGCACCATCTGCCCTGAATACAACAAACTCTCCCAGCGCATCATCGGCCTTCAGCTCTACGAGGACGTGGAAAGAAACATCAAGCCGCAGCTCATCCGTGACCTCAAGCTCTCCCTCGCCAAAGCCAAGGATAGTGAAAGTACCATTCATGTGACCTGTGACCTGTGGGCAGGGGACCAGTCGAAACAAGCGGAGGATCCTGTCCTGGTTGTCCAACTCCACTACATTAGCGACTCTTGGCAAATTCGTCGTCCAGTTGTCGCCTTCCGCCACCTCAACCGCACAAACCTCAGCGTGGCGGTGGCCAGCGAGCTCGAGGGCGTTCTGCTGAGCTACGGCATCTTCCCTCGCCACATCGGCTATGTCCTTGCCAACCAGGCCAAGGAGATCCTAGCTGGAAATAATTTGTTTTGTGACTACAAGATCGTGTGCTCCTCAAACCGGGGAGAGCCGGATGGCGATGACATCCTGGCCTTTCTGTCAGAGAAGATGTCTGAGTCAGAGGCCCCGTTTTCAAAGCTGCAGATCGGGACCAGGAACGCGTGCATCGTCAGATCTTTGCAGGCCGTGATCCGGGACGCCCTGAAAAACTCCAGAGTGGTGGAGAACCTGCTGTCACAGATCCACAATGTGGTTGCTTTCTTCAGGAGCAGTGCCTGCTGGAGCGAGGTAGGAGATCTTCAGTAGTAATGTAATGGATTACATTTTTTATGTATTTTTTTTTTCTGTATTTAATGCAACTGAAAGCTTAATTGGTACATTCATATTTGGACAATTACACTCAAAGTAGAGCGGAAACAGTTTGATTTAGTAATAGTCAAATAATTGTTAAATGGACTCAAAAAAAGGCCACTTACTGTAATTAACATCAGAGTGGTAATTACACCAAAACTGCACAAAAAATTATTTAGCATTTAGGTTAAAAAGAAATCCCATCTATAAATATGTTCCACTCGAAACTCCTCAGGTGGTAGAGTTGTAGCTTCACCTGGTTCAAATTTTGTAAATAAAAATCTCATATTAAGCACTTTAAAAAAATCTACTTATTAATTGGTAAATCCGAAAATAATCAAAAGATCAGCCCTGCACTGTATTGATGTTAATTCAAGCTTTTCACATGTTAGAAATATTTATTTAGCAGCACATGCATCCTTTACAATAATGGAATGCTGTGTTATTACATTTTAGGTAATAAATGTTTATTTTCATATTTTAAAAGGAAATTTATTTGTGTATTTGCATTTTTTTAATGTATAAAAAAAGGTTCAAGTGGTTAAATGAAAAATCCACAGAATGTGCCAATTTCTTTGATTTGATTAATCAGTAGAACAATTGATTACTAAAATAATCAATAGCAGCCCTCAGTGAAAGTAGTAGTCCGCAGTCAGGAGCTGCATATTCATTTAAAGTTTCTGGAAAGAGCTGTCCAGAGTTCAGAAGAGCCTGATTGTGTTTTTGTGAAGAAGTACTCAAATCTTTGATAGGTAGCTAGAATTTTTGGCAAGTCTTTTATTTTTAGCTCAAACTGTTTTACAAAAGCAAATCTGCTACTTTGCATTATTTTTCCAGCTTTTATTGAAGGAGGGCAACGTGTCGCTATGTCCTTCCTCCTCCAACTGTCGCTGGAACTCTATGATGTTATCGCTGCGGCGTATGGTGCATGAGACAACGTGGAGCATCGTCATGACGATCCTGGCCCAGGCCCGCATAGAGGCCACCAACAGCTCGACCGCCCCCCCTCTGATCATGGTGAAGAGGGAGCAGGTGGTTGATATTCTGGGACTCTTGGAGCCTTTTGAGGAGGCTTTGCAGGTAATCTTTTATTTTGTTTGTTTCTACTTAGTAACATGCGCAAGTAGGCATTTGTGAAGTGATGGAAAAGAAAACATGGTTTACTTTTTTTGTTTTTGTAAAATTCTCTCTTGCAGCATAACTTTGTACAATAGCAATGTCATAAAACCTTTCCTAACATTTTGAATCTCAGGTAGAAGCATCTGGTAATTATTGACGATTTCTTTTTATTGCAAAACCTGCCAGCATTTGTCCAGAGGAGAATGCTCTTTCTTTAAGTCAGGTTGGATACCTGGTTTCCTTCCCAAAGATGCGAAATAAATTAATACATTCCTGAAAAATTAATTAAAGAGAAACAGAATTTCACTCATGCATCAAGTCAAACAGGTGGATGTCTGGTAATTTGAACACAATTCTAGCAGCAATATAATAAAGAGTTAATTACCCAGTAATGGTGCTCAACATGTTTTGACCATGCCCTTAATGTTTCTGTTTAGTAATATTACCAATCAGGCAACTGCTGAACATAATTGGTTGCTCTGGATTTTTAGCGGTATGGCTGTAAACTTTGTGTTGGTCTAAAACGTAAAATCCAAATGAAGAGTATTGACATTCTTCTCATCCTTGTCAAACTCAGGTTCTTCAAGGAAACGGAGTGACCATGTCTTTCATCATCCCCTCCCTCATTGGTCTGGATAAGACGCTGGAAAACCGAGTGACCAACTACAATCACTTCTGCAAGGCCCTGCGGACGAGCCTTCATGGATATTTCCAGTCTGTGATTCACCAGAAGGAGATTATACTCGCTACTGTGCTTGACCCCAGAATGAAACTACAGGTACACGTTATGTCCAGACAACCCAGCAGATGTTATATAATTAGCTTTTTGGTGGCCTGGGATGAATGAAGTTCTTTATAGTAAGAATGTGTGATGTATTCAAAGGCATTCCAGTAGTAACTTTAACACAGCAAACTCCCACCAACTTCTTCTTCTTCATTGTTTCAGCCTTTTTCTGACAACACTGCGAAAACCCAAACAGGGTTCCTAACTCCTCCTTCAAAGTCAGAGGCTCACAGAATCTTAGCATCATTATTAGAAAACAAGACTGCGTCAGCGCCTGTTCCTGTGGCGGAAACCAAGGAGCAGACCGATAGTCAGCCAATGAAGAAGCAAGACGGAGCAGAAGGAAGCCATGCTGACGTTAAAACAGAGCCCTCTGCTGGCAGCTCCAGTGAGAACTGCAATGGAGTCGGTGAAAACAACCTCAAGCGCAAGGCCATCTTCAGCTACCTGCATCCTCCAGCAAAGACTATGAAGCTTTCCGAGCTCGACCTGTATTTGTCCGAACCCATGTGTGAAAGCGGCTCCATTCTTGCATACTGGAAGTCGGCCTCTCAGTTCCCCCAGCTGCAGGATATTTCTAAGAAGCTGCTGGCTGCTCCCGCCTCCTCCGGGGGCTTCGACCGGCTGTATCCAATGGCAACCTGCATCGTTAGGGCCAAGAGGAACCGCCTCCCATTTCACACCACCGAGAGGCTGCTGCTGTACAAGAACTCTATGAAGGTCAGGACGGCCGGTCGGGTCAGTGGAGTTCCCAAACCAGCAAAGATGAAGTGATGCTTGGTCAGATGTTTTAACACCAAAAACCACCAAAGTTGCCACATTGCAGTAAGCAGACATCAAATGTGCTTGAATTCTGCAGATGTGTTCAGTTACTGTAAAGTTATTATCAATGAAACAGTAATAGTTTATTTTTTTATTGCAGTGGCACCATTTATAGCTGACAGAAATATGATTTTAGATGTCCAACCTGAGAATATGCAGACTAGAAACCACTGTAAGAACCAGATTCAGTTTAGATTAAATTGTTTCTGTTCTTTAGAAAACAAAAGGGAAACATGTTGCTGCTCTTTTTGAATGCGACAGACAAACGGCAGTAACTGTGTTGCAGTATTAAATAAAGAGACATGGATGGATGTCTCTTTATTTACATGTATTGGGCCTGGAAGAACTTTGAAAAAAATATCTGATATGCATTACTGTTTCATATTTTCATGTTTACATGTTTGGCTTCCCTGCCTTCATTTATGAAATGTTGATGTAGCCTGTATGCAAAATCCAGATAGTGTGTTTGTATTAAATGTGTACAAACCTTTGTAAATCAGTCTGGGTAATGTCAGAATTTTATTGTTTATAGTTTTTATATTAAGTCAAGCGGTCATTCAAGCTGACTGTTATGTTTGCAAATTTAATGACATTTAATCATTTTGAGTAAACAAGCAGCAAAGTGACCTTGTCTCTTGTGTTTGTAGGAAATAAAGCAATGTTAAACCATATTTTCTGTTTGATAATAACTTTTACTGTACAAAAACTTCAGTTCCCTTAAAGCTACAGCATGTAACATTAATAAACAGATATTTTTGTACATATTTGTTTTAAACTGTTGCCGCAGTGACAGTCTGGAATAAGAAATAATATGAAAAAAATTGAGTTTCTTTGCCTTCTCTCAATGCTAATTAGAAACTACCAATCACAGCCAAGAGGAGGGTCTTAGTGCTGACAATCAGGCATGCACTCCTACTGACAGTTTTTGGCCTCAGAACATTTCTTCAGACAGCAGTAGTAGCTCCATTATTCTTTCACAGATTATCTGTCTTATTCTGTCACGACATGGTGACTGTTTTAACAAATATTTTTATTTTTTTTAAACAAAAGTTAACGCTGCAGCTTTAAATCAACTTCTATTTAGAGTACATTTTTTTTCAGCTGCCATCTGTGATTGGCTGTGCGTGGCGTGACGTCGCATAGAAACAATGCGTCACATTTTATTTCCGGAGTCAGGATCCTTCCCCTCGCGTGGTGAAAACATGGAGGAGCTCGCAGCGAGCCCATGAGTAAAATAAACCAGTTTTCTCCTAATATCAGCGGCATAGAGGAAGGAACAACCCGGCCAACAAAAGACAAAAGTTTAAAAAAAAAAAAAAAAAAAAGAATAAGCAGCAGCTTGTTAAAAGGTTCTCAAAGTGGTGCAGCGTGTTGGTAAGTGAGGACCTTCCACCATCATGGCTCTGTACGTGACCGCCGCAGAGATCCTAGAGAAAGCCGAGCGGAAGCAGGGCGCCCTGAAGACTCTGGTTTACGACAGCAAGTTTCCGAACATCAAGCAGCTCTTCGCGCTGGTTTGCGAGACGCAGAAGTTTTCCTCCGTCCTGCAGGAGATCATCGAGTCCACCAAGCTGCTGAAGCTCGCCAAGCTGAAGATGCCCCTGGCCAAGGTGCTGCTGTACGACCTGCTGATTGGCCAGGGCCTGAAGTGCGGCGGCGCCTGGAAGGCCAACATGATGAAGCACCGGCCTCGCCTGCAGGCGGAGCTGGCCCGCATGAAGGTGAGGAGGAAGGTCAGCAGGAACGAAGACCTCCTCCCTGCTGGGTCCCCCGCGGACCAGCTGCCCAGGTATGTGCGTGTGAACACACTGAAGACCACCGTGAGGGATACTGTGGACTACCTGAAGAGGGAGGGCTTCTCCTACCTGGGTCAGGCTGTGAGGCTGGATAACTTAACCCTGAAGAATAAGGACTTTGTGTTGGACCTGCACCTCCCAGAGGTCCTGGCGTTCCCCCCTAACACAGACTTCCATGACCACTTCCTGTACAAAGCAGGTCACATCATCCTGCAGGACAAAGCCAGCTGCCTCCCAGCGCATCTGCTCCACCCCCCGCCGGGCAGCCACGTCATCGACGCCTGTGCTGCCCCCGGCAACAAAACCAGCCACCTGGCAGCCATCATGAAGAACAGAGGAAGGCTGTTTGCATTTGACCTGGACGGGAAGCGGTTGAGCACGATGTCCACTCTGCTGCTCAGAGCTGGGGTCAGCTGTCACCAGCTGGCCAATCGGGACTTCCTGACGGTGGACCCTGATGATCCACAGTATAAAGACGTAGAGTACATCCTGCTGGATCCATCCTGCAGCGGTTCAGGTACCCAGATGTCTCTGTGTAGAAGCGATTATCTGGTGAGATCCTAACTTGACTGACGCAAACCAAAACGTTTCTCTGTGGTGTCCAGGTATGGTGTGTCTGCGGGACAGATCTCCTGCCGACCAGGAGGAGGAAAAGGCTCGCCTGGCGGCGCTGGCCTCCTTCCAGCTGCGCTGCCTGAATCACAGCCTCAGGTTCCCCCGCCTGAAGCGCCTGGTCTACTCCACCTGCTCCATCCACAGCCAGGAGAACGAGGAAGTCGTCGCCGCCTGCCTGCAGCAGAACCCCGACTTCAGGTATATTCACCCTCTTCTCGAGCGGCCGTCTCCATCCACACCTTTTAATGGGCTTTTCTTTTCACAACATTGCTTACTTTGTATTGACAATTTTCCTTGAATTTATGCACCTTCTTTGTTAAAAGTCCTCAAGGTTTAAAAGAGAGTTGGATTAACTGATGAAAAGTTGGATGTGAAATGGTTTTAATAAAAGATTTTCTTTACAGAGCTTGAACCAGGTGAAGCTAAAGCGTGACCCGAGGAGTTCTCAGTACAACATATTTGCATATGTCTTTTGTATCTTAAATGCAAAATGTATATATTTTTAATACAGTTTTGGCTTAGCTACTGCTCTGATTATGTTTGGGTTTTTTTTCAGCATATGGCCTTATTAGAGTCTCCAGTTAACGATTACTTGATTACTAAATCAGTCAGCGATTATTTCAATAATCAGTTCAACTCAATTATTCTGATGAATCGTTTCAGCCGTATTGGCCTCCATTTGTTATTAAGCATTTGCATAAGCAAAGGATACTCCCAAGTCCGTTTCCGAATAATATTTAGCATGTTTGTTGTGGGTTTAATTTTATTACTTTTTCTTTTTTACGGTAACTTACTCTAGAGAGGGTGATTGCAACAACGAGCCTTAGGCTACTGTTTAAATTACATAGGAGACTTGCACAGAAACGAATTCAGTTATTCCTGGATCTGGTACTCTGATACCATCCTACACAGAATCTGGTATTTTGTGTAACCAAATAGGATTTGGGGCTAAATCTTACAAAGCAGCTTTTATGTTTTCTCTCCAGGTTGGTGCCGCTGCTGGCTCAGTGGCCTGAACGAGGACTGGAGCCGCTCTCGCAGTGTTTACGGGCCAGTACCACCAAGACTCTCACACATGGCTTTTTTGTGGCAATGCTGGAAAAAGTTGGTGACGGTAGGGGCATAAAGAAGAAACCCGCAGTTCCAGTAAGGTGAATATTGCACATTATGTAAAGCTTTTAAGAACTTTTTTTTTTTAAATATTCTTTGAGAAAAAATGTGTTTCTCTTCATAATTCTCCTCTCATTAATCTGGTAAAAGCCACAAATGAATTGTGGAAAATTATCACAAATCTGTTTCTCTATACATTTATTTGTGTTGATGAAACAAAATAAGCTACATGTGGTTATCACGTGTTACAAGAGTCATCATAAGCTGCTGCTTTAGTTTCTTGGTATCAAAATCGTATGACCTGATGTTCTTCCTGTCACAGTGAGGCTGAGCTTGTTCCTCCTGCTCCCTCTTCTGATGCAAAAATACCTGAAGCCACAGAGGAAAACTCTGACGGCTCGGATGCAGAGGAGATGCTGACATCTGCAGTGGGAGAAATTAATGATTCATCCAACAAGAAAAGGAAGAGAAAAAGAAAAAGGAAGAAGAAGAAAGCAACCAAAGCAGAATGACATTGGAAATAAATTTTGTGTAAATGTGAAGTAAAGATAATTTCTTACTCAAGTTATCGCTCTGTGAGTCGTTATTCATTGATTTAAAATATTTGTTTTATTAATGTTTTGAAGGGCTTTAGATATGTTTAACTTTGTCCAGTAGGGGATAGCAGCCAGGTTTCCAGCAAAAGAGCGCCACCTAGTGGTTAACAGAGCCGTATGTTTTGTAACGTTTACTCAAAGTCTTTTGTAATATATAAATGAACATTGAGCTTCTCGTACATGAGCAGTGAGATTTACTGGGTGTAGCAAGACTTCAAGAGCATATCATGTAAGTAACATATGCTATCAGTTAAAGCCATTTAACGTCGCTGGAAATTCGGTTTAATTGTGTTTCATGTTTTTATTCTCAACGCGGTGAGAAGTTAAAACCTGTCCCGACAATAGCATGTCCTCCTCGGTTCCCAAAGTGAGGCTGGCCGGAGGTCTGGAGATCTGCCGAGTCCTGAACGGGATGTGGCAGGTGTCCGGAGCTCACGGAACCGTGAACAAAACCAAAGCAGGTAAACGCAGCATTTAATAATGTTCAGCTTACATTGTTTTATTATTTTTTTTTTTTGAGAAGTTGAGGAATGCGGTATGAAAATAAGCTGCGCACATACATCAGGTCTTAAGGTAAAAGAGAGTATGGGTGCCGTTAAGGGCGAATGGTTTTTCATTTAGTGTCATTTCATTTATCTCCAGCAATCTAGATTAAAACAAATATATACATTATGCGTTTTTAAAGGAAATTTAAATGTAGGGTTGAGTGTAACATTACAGAAAGACAAAAAGTTTAATTTTGTGTATTTCTTAAACATTGGCAGTAAAATCAATGAATTCTTCCATGAATGCATCTTCTTTTACAAGAATCCAAATATATTTCTGCATCTCAAAAGTTTAATCAAGCTTTCAGACTTTAGAATATATATATATATATATATATATATATATATATATATATATATATTTTTTTTTTTTTTTTTTTTTAAAGAAATCTAAAGTCAAATGTTGGCATAATTAAACTAAACAGAAATTATGTGAACTAAAAATGTCTGCAAACTTGAACGTAAACATAGCATTTAAAGAATGTTGTGTGATCTCTCAGCAGCCGGAACAAATTGAGTTATTTTGAGAAAGTTTGACTGCTTTCAGATGACGCATATTTTTGCACTCTTATATGGCATAAATTAAGTAAAAAATTTGTTCTTAACCTGTCAAACATGAACCTCGAGAAGAATTAAACAAGTCCTCTGGGCCACCTTTCAAGTAGAAATGAATTATCCAGTTAGTTTTTTATTTATTTCTAGAACAGATTTAAGACACACTTAGACCTCCAAAAATCTTTAGTAAAGTTCGGTAAAGCTTATTTTGGAATCCGATTTTAGCAGTAACTGTTTTTTGAGACTCAAAGTGACAGCAAAGCCATGCTCAGGTGTTGATGAATTTGATCACATTTCAGTTGCAACATGCTCTGTGCTTATCTCTGAAGGACACATGGCTGTGATGATAACTGTCTGTTTCTGCCCTCCCTCCTCCAGTTGAGGCCATGCAGGCCTATGTGGACGCTGGACTGACCACGTTCGACATGGCAGACATTTATGGGCCGGCTGAAGAGATTTATGGACAGTTCAGTAACCAGGTGGACACAGTCATTTCAAATCATTCATGATCCCACTTCAGTATAATTTCACCAGTTTTCTCCCTTTAATAGATAAATATGTATAGAGTAATCCCATCATATAAGTAAAATGTACAGACACCTAACTGAGATGTTTATGCAAGTTTTAAACATTTTGATTAATCAAAGAGTTACTAAATGGAAGTGTAAAAGGCTCCTACTTTTGCTTTGGTCCACTTTTTAGCATGAAGTTAAATCCTGATCCTGCAGAATGAAGCTGTTGCCCTTCGATGTGTGTGTTCCCAGAAACGTTTTCCTGTTACAGTCTGCAGTTAGCATTACTAAAATATGGATTCATGGTGGGAATTTCTGTGGAAGATCTGTGTTAGATTTTCAAACTTTGTCTTTTGAACACGGGCGAGAAAGTATTTGATCCTCTAATAATTTTGTAACTGCTCACTATCAAAGAAACAAGTCGCTCAAGGTAAACATAAAGTGACCAATAGGGACCTTTAACCAGGAGCATGGTCATGGTGAATGTGATTGATCAGCCTACAGCTATTCAGAACAAATTTGTCAAAATTTATATTCCTCTTTTGGGATGATTTTAAATATGTCAAAAGTTTGTCAGGACCAGATTAACTAAAAGGTTATAAATGGATTAAAATTGACGGACAAGATCGATTGTAATTTCAAGTTTCTTCTTCTGATCTCCAGCTGAAATCCTCAGGAAGTGCAGCTCCAGCTCTGCAGGGTCTAACGAAATTTGTCCCCCGACCAGGACCAATGGACCGCAAGGTGAGCCGTCTGTTGTTTTTGACTGTGATGCAGGTGTTATCCACCAGGGGGCAGTGTAAATCTAAAAAAAAAAACAAAACAAACAAAAAAAACCTTTGTAATCTGCCTATTTTACAATTTCGAAAATGTACCGTCCAAAGCACAGCATCTGTATGGGGTACAGACTCACCCATATGGGTCTGTAACCCGTATACATGTTGTAGTCATGATTTTTATAACTGTTTCACATTTTGTCACATTACAATACCGTACTTTATGTAATTTAATTAGGATTAAATAGTAGACCAACATAAAGTAGTGGATAATTGTGAGGTGGACGACACATTGTTTATGGTTTTCACACTTTGAAAACAAATATTTTTAAAGTGTGGAGTGCATTTGCACTACACTCCAGAATCACTGCAGTTACACATGCCTCATATTCCTGTTTGGGTCTAGATCTGGGCATTGATTGGTTCATTGTTACAGCTAAATATTCATTCGTGCTGCTCTGTCTGCAGGTGGTGGAGAAGGCGTTGCAGCGCTCCATGAGCCGCATGCAGGTGGACGCCCTGGACTGTGTTCAGTTTCACTGGTGGGACTACCAAGACAAGCGATACCTGGATGCTCTGGGCCACCTGTCTGACCTGCAGCAGGAGGGGGTCATACGTACGAGAGCTCTCATTCTACCTATACAATAAATTAATAATGATGGCACTAATGTAGTTTCTATCTGAGCTGGCTGAAAAAGCAGAATTTTGAGAATAAAAATGTCTTTTTTATTGGTAAAATTTCAGCTTTTTTTCCCCACCAAAACGTAAATATTCTCTTTATATAAGTTTCATGTCCTCACGTCGAATCGTGTTTCCTCTTTATTCTCTAGGGGAGCTTGCCCTCACTAACTTTGACACACAGAGACTGGAGGAGATCACTCAGAAAGGCATCCGCATCTCCAGCAACCAGGTACCACACTGGCCTGCACCTCTTCCCTCCTCTTCCCCTTCCTCTCCTGCGTTCACGTCTCTGCTGCTGTTGCCTGCAGGTGCAGTACTCTCTGATCGACCAGCGACCTGCAGCCAGGATGGAGCGGTTCTGCGTGGCCAACAACATAAAGCTCCTCACGTATGGAACGCTGGGTGAGGCACAACTTACAGGATGTAAATTATTTAAAAACAGAGCCCATGGTAAAACTGGTGGTTTTCCAAAATGGAGTCAGTCCTCCGTCGCTGCTTCGTATGTCGACCTGCCTCCACCTCCTCATTACACTCAACATGCTCAGTTGTCTCCGTTTCCTCCTCCTCCCTCTTCAGCCGGCGGCCTGCTCTCTGAGCGTTACTCGGGGAAGGCGGAGCCCAGCTCGAGGGCGGAGCTCAACACCGCCTCCCTCTCCAAGTACAAGAACATGATTGACTCCTGGGGCGGATGGACTCTCTTCCAGGACCTCCTCGTCGCCTTGGAGACAGTGGCCAAGAGGCACGGCTGCTCAGTGGCCAGCGTGGCCACACGCTACGTCCTGGACCGCCCGGCCGTGGGCGGAGTCATCGTCGGGTGTCGGTTTGGTGTCGCCGGGGCGGGGCAGCACATCGGCGACAGCCTGCACAGCTGCAGCCCCGAGCTGCAGCTGACGGCAGAGGATCACGCAGCCATAGAGGGCGTCACGCGGCGCGCCGCCGACCTGATGGCGCTGATAGGAGACTGTGGGGATGAGTACAGGAGATGAGGCGGGGAGGGGCGGGATGACAGATTGGATCTGGCAGGTCAGTGAGGAAGAGGAGGAGAAAAGAATAAAAAAAAAAATTCTCAGGGAATAAATTTGTTGAATCTGTTTAAAAGTACAACTATTTACTTAAAATAGTTAAGTAAATTTAAATTTCACCATAATGTTTTTTTTTCCTTCTTCAAGACTTTCCTTATTTCAAAGCAGAGCGTTTTCCGTGTTGCATCCTCTTTGCCAATATTTTATGTACAGCACTATGAACCCAAGTGTCTAGGGATGCTAAATAATAAAATGGTTTTCCATTTGCTTTTTTTGATGTCTGCATAATGTAAACGTTTTTAAAAGCCTCTCATTTAGTTACACCCTCACAAAAAAGAAATCCAGGATTAAATTAAATGTTGAACTTGTGTGACAGAATTTTTTTTTTTTTTTTTTTACATTTAAGTAAGTTTTATTGCATCTCTTTATACTACATTGATCATGACAAAAAAATTGCTCTCATAAGAAATGTCCAAATGTGTTAATGGTGTATAATAAAGGAATATTTTATTCCAAGCATGAACAATTTTTTTGTTTTGTTTTTTTATCTCTATACAGACATACGACTGTACAAGTAAAATACCGTTTACTTTATGGACTCAGACCATCACTGCCAAGTTTGATCGTTAGTGGTCGTTTTCTGGTATCCTGCTGCCTTTCTTCCAGATTTAACGCACTGACTAAAATAATCCACATTTATATCTGAGTATTTTGCCAGACATTTTAGGAATCACTTGTACTTTGTTCTCTATAGACTTAGACGTTCCTGAGTGTGATGAAGTGGATTTTGTGATTAAAAGCTTTTCAAGTTCATAAAGCACAAAATTTAAGTATTAGGAAACAGTGTCATGTTTTAATGTGATGGGTTTATGTGCAAGTGAATTTGACAGCAGGATCATCGTTCGTGTGTGTGTGTGTGTGTGTGTGTGTGTGTGTGTTCTGCATTGACAGAGAGGATTCAGACTGACAGATGCTTAGATGGGAGTCGGACTGAAACACCCAGCAGGTGCAGACGGTGCCACAGAACTTCACGTGTGGACCCTTGCATCCACGCACGCGATCTGTCAGACTGCTTTATTTCTTTTGCTCCCACACCCACAGCTGACACTGCAGACAACACACCCCTCCCCGCTGAGCTGTAGGAGCAGAGGTCAAAGGTTATCCTGGACATCACATCTCCTGAGGTCCTCTCTCGCCGACTGGAGTTGAGAGGAGAAAGACTAAGGTACAACAACAACAAATGTCATCACAGGTTGGCTGAAACAGGCTAATTTCAGCTGAAATGTTTGCATTTTCAAAGCATAAGATGATTTTTACTTTATATACACTGATATAAAGTAGAGTAGTACTTTACTCTATTAAAGTATGCTCCCGGTGCTCCAGCATTTGACACGCATCTTATTTTTGGATGCACAGGTACTGGCTGCAGCCTGTGTAAATCTTTTAGCAAGCTTTTGAATTATTAACCAGCATTAAAAATAGAGGAAACAGAGCAACTCTGAGCTTTTATGATCAGGCAGATAGTCAGCAGGTCTCTGAACAGACCATATAAGGTGTGGCACAAAACAATGCATAAAAATACTTTGATAACTTTTTACAGCCTTCAAGACTCAAAGATAAAAAAAAAAAACTCAAATTCTTCAAGTATTATTTTGTTTCTTTTCAAGGCATTTATATGTTTTTCTTTTTGGGAAACATTATTCCAGAGCAGCTTTTTCCAAAAATAATTATGATACCTCAGATGGTGACGCAAATAGTGGCTCCGTTTTTGCTTTGTTGGCATCTTCCTGCATCTTTACATCTTCATCTGATGTTTATTTTTCAGCTTTATCATTTAGTAACAGCAAAAGGTGTGAGAACAAAATTAAGTCTATTTTGAGAGCGAATCAGATGTTTCAGGCACATCCTGCCTCTTTCACTACATTCAATCAGATTTAAGTAATCCCAAAAAGCAAAAAAAAAAAAAAAAAAAAAATCATAACATGAGGATTTTAAAACGTTAAAACCTGGGTTTTATTTAGCTCTTCCTAATTACCTGTATTATGAAATAAAACAGATGAATACATTCTTTATTGATACGGTTACGGTTGGCAGTCCTCACTCATTCTTCCTTTTCTTTGAAAGAAAGCCGACACCAGACAGACGAAGTGTGAAGAAACCATCCCTTTATTTATGTGAAGCAGTCCAAACCAAAGTCGGAGTTGAAAGAGTTAAAAACAGTCAGTGCTCAAAACAGACCAAGCCCGAGGTTTCCTCCACCCGGCTGTGGGGTGAGATCTACGCCGAGCCCGAGGCGCGAGAGGCTCCACAGACATGACATACGGTATAAAAATACACGACTCCAAACTACGTTTTACTGCTTTTTAACCAAAACACTACAGCAGCACCAGCACTTTCAATGTAGAGGTAGAAGGGGAACTACGGGGTGAAGGAGTGAATATCTGTGAGTAAAGAGGAGGAGGAATGTTTGCCAAACTCCGACTGATGGGGGGTAAAAATCTGCAGCGGACCACATTACCGACAAAAGTCTTCCGTTTGCTCTTTAGAGAGTGAGAGAGACCCGGACCGGCCACACCGTCTTTCTTTCTTTCTGTGAGGGTTTTATTGGTTGTTTCCATGGTGATCACAGGTTAAATGGTGTCAGTTACCATGTCGCTCCTCGGGACGTCCTTACTTGGCGTTGGCAGAGCTGCTGAGCGCCTTGCGCACCGCCTGGGCGATGGCGTCGCGGTCGATGCCGAAGAGCCGCAGCAGCTCGTGGGGTTTGCCGCTGCGGGGCACCTGGGAGACGGCCAGGCGGTGAACGGTGAATCCGGGTTCGTTCACCACCGCCGAGCACACGGCCTCACCGAGTCCACCTGAATGCAGAGCAGAGCCAGTTCAAAGTGACGGATAGCCTAAAATCGCTTTCTCTGTGCTCCAGTCGGCCAACAAATCTTTCTGAATTCAACTCAACTTCTTTGTTGGAGGGATGTGATGCAGAGTGGCAGGCGTGACACCGGCCTCCTGTGATGTTTTCACTCTTGTTCTCACACTTTTAAGGTTAATGAAGCAAAAATAAATAAAACTGGTTTGACTTCTTGTATTTATTGTCCTTGTTCACTTGGGGGAAAAAAAAAAAAAAGTTAATGGACTTCAAAAGAGGGAACATCTTCAGCCTGACAGGCAACGTTATTTCCAGCTGCATCCATATCAGCCTGGTTACAGTGGCTTGAACTTTTTCACATTTTGTGATTACAACCACAGATTTTCATGTATTTTGCTGTGATATCATGTGACAGACCAACACAGTGCAGTGGAATAACTGTGATGTAAAAGGAACATGCGTAATTTTCACTTTTTTTCAAAGATAAAAATCTGAATAGTGTGGTGTGCCTATGGATTCACCTCACTCATTCTATTATGACACAAAATAAAGAAAAAAGTTGTGAAAACTCCTAAAGCTGGGTTAAGTAAAAAAACAACAACAAACAAACATCATAAAAGCAAATAACATCTTAAGGAGCACAGCTCTGTTCGTTTTATGGGAGAATAACAAAACCTTATAATCTTAGTATTGAGTCAGGGGGTGCTAAACTCAAAGCTGTGACATACTTTTTAGGTCTTTGTTTAAAATAAAAAATAAAAAATTTAAATTGTGTATCATTCCCCCCCCCACTTCTCTATTATGTGGTATTTTGTGTTGGTCAATCACATAAAATGCTAAAAAAAACACCTGCAAAGTTTGTGGTAGAAAAGTCGGTTTGTGTGTAGCTTTGCAAAACACTACATGCATGCTTCTGCTCGCCATTCATTAGCAGCAAAACAGATACGACAAATAACCTAAAACGTATACAATGAAGACAACAAAATGAGACTGGAAGGGAAGCAGTTTCTCAAAGCTTGTATCTGTCGGGCTGCAGCTGTTATCTAGGGCGGCAGGAGCCCAAAGGCCAGAGTTGAAATTAAGATGCAGTGACAGCCCAGTTTTCTCAGCTCGTCCTACCACTCCGCAAGAATAAGCCATGTGCAACAACTACCCCCTTCATTCTCTTCTCTATTTTCAGTTTGTTCTCTGCAAAACCACAAAGGTTATAGCAAATAACACAAAGACCCAGAGATATTCCTCCTCTGACCTGAACTGAACATGATGGAGGCAAAAACACAAAGTCACTACATCATTGCAGAGGTGTTCACTCTTTTTGTACTTTACTCAAATGTGCAAAACAACTAAGTGAACATTGTTTAATATTCAGAACACAACTGTAAGAACACAGTAATATGACTAGATAGTGAACTTCATCAATTAAATTAGCTCATTTTAAAAAACGGGGGTATGACAGTGGCCAATCAAGATAAGTTAAACATTTAACATTATACAGCATTACATGCTATTTAGCTAGGATGCTTCATTTGAATCATTTGAGTGGTGTACCTTCGTAGTAGTGGTCTTCCACTGTGATGATGCGTCCTCTGGTGGCTCTGGCACTGTCGATGATGGTCTTGGAGTCCAGGGGTTTGATGGTGAACGGGTCGATCACACGGATGTTGATTCTCTCTAATGAAAAGGAGAAGAAGAAAAACTTCAACATACAGAAGGTCATCTTATCATTTCCCGCTGCCTTTGGTTGACCTCTGTCTGTGTTTTTCGTTCTGTGGCTCCAGACCTTTCTTCAGCGTTTCTGCTGCAGTCAGAGCCTCCTGGAGGGTCACTCCTGCTCCAACCACGGTCACGTGGTCGTCATTGGTTTTATACACGACCTGAAGTCGAACAGAAAACATATCGCTGTGGTACGGATAACAAAGGTCACAGGTCACCTGGTTCGGTTGCTCCCAACGATCACAAAGTGCAAAGGAATCTGGAAAGTAGCAAAGGTAAGACCACAGTTCTCTTCCTGACACCTCGTCTGAAAATATTTTCAGCCCAAATGTTGTGAAATCAGAACCTTACAAAAGGTTTGACATCATCTGGACTGTATGTAAACTATTGAAGTTAAAGAAAGGATACTAAATAGTTTAAATGTATCCTTCTCTGATAATGTTGACATTTAGCAAATAAAAATGATTTCAGTGTACTAGGAGGGACTGTAATCTGATTTTGTCAGGTTATGTGAAAATAAAAGGTGGTCTTTTTACACCAGGTGTGTAAATATGCAGTTTTTCACTGCATGCAAAAAACGAATTGAAAACGAAATAAAAACAAAACGGAAATGAGGAAGCGCTGCTCCAGACCTTAGCCTGACCAACATGGAAGTCGTCGTTGCAGTTGTAAATGACGTTGTTTTCTGGGCGACTTGTTCGTATGAAGCACAAACCCTGTAACAACCAGAAATCATCGTCCTGTGGCAATGTCGCCGTTTTTAAATTGTCGCTCACTAAAGGTGACATCCGAGTACCTTTGTGATGGCTGCGAGCTCCACAGCCTTCTCCGTGGAAACCCCGTCGCTCGGGTAGAAGATGGTCGAAGTGGGAATGGCTCTGAACATGGCCAGGTCCTCCAGGCCCATCTGAGACGGCCCGTCTTCCCCTAATGCAACAACAAGCCACTTCTCAAAACAAGGTGCGGCACGTTATGAAACGAAAGAAAATCAAATCAGCATGAGAGGAACTGACCGACGGAAACGCCGCAGTGGGAGCCGCAGAGGTTGATGTTGCTCTCGGAGATGGCGGCCATGCGGAGCTGGTCGTAGGCTCGGGCGAAGAATGTGGCAAAGGTGCTGGCGAACACCACGTTACGGTCGCGGACAGCGCAGCCGATTGCCACGCTCACCTGCACGAGAGAGGAGGGAGAGGCAGCAGTAAAGGTAACGAGGTGGGGAGACACAGAGAATGTCACGACGTGTTGTGGATTCTATAGAGCAACACAAAGACTCCAGGGAAAGGGATTTGCGTTTTTGTCAGACAGTTTGTAATTTATTCTCGTCTGACCAGATCACCTTAGTCCACCCTTCTACGTAGGCCAGATTTGTAGAGTGTATCAATAATGGCTGTTTTGCTGCATGGACTTTTCAACCAGAGCTTTGAACCACCATTTTAATTCCTCCTGATTGCATCAACGAAAATATATTAAAAATCATGTTTCATTTAATTTCCTTTTTGTAATTACGCACTACTTTGTGTGCATAAAATATTGCATAAATGTGCACTGCTTTCGTATGATATTAAGTTACATAGACAGTTGTCATGTTTGGTTTATAAAACTGTGCAAAAGGTTTAAACCAGCACACAATATATACCAATTTTCTAAATTACAGGAATAGTTGTAGTTAGTTTTTTCGAAAGGAATTGACTGAACTGAAGTACAAAAACTACACCGTCTTTCAATTTAACTAATTCATTTTTGTAATGTAGATAATAACACTCTTTTATTCTCGTCATCTTTGATTTTCAATAAAGTTGGACTAAATTGACCTGTTCCCCAAATCGAAGATCATTTCTTTCTTTGAAAAAAGATTTCAAGAGCAGGAGATTCATATCGGAGCATTGTTTCTGTCAGGTTTTGGAAAAAAAAAAAAAAACAGACTGAAGACAAAATCTGTGTTTCCAGTTCTGCTGGATTGTCTTTAGTTCTTTCAATTTTAACTAAAAAAAAAGATCCATGCTGACATCACTGAAGACATTAGTTCAGTGGGAACAGTTCCCAATGGGGTAGAAAGTTCTAGTAAACCACAATGTTACCGTTTTGGCTCCGTTCACTCTGAAACCTGGAAGTGCCTCATACTTCTCACCATGTTCTGCTCTGCAATGTAGCACTCCACGTAGCGGTTGGGGTGCTCGTTTTTGAAGAGCTCAGAGAAGGTGGAGTTTTTCGTGTCTCCATCGAGGACAACCACTCGTTCGTTGTAGCGGCCCAGCTTGGCCAGAGCCATGCCGTATGCCTTCCTCGTAGCAATCTGGTAAAAAAAAAAAAAAAAAATAAAAAATAAAAACACACACACAAATCAGTGGGGAGGAACTGTCACACGGTCGTCATGGCAGATCTCACCTTGTCTCCAGGTTTGTAGTTGGGTGCGCTTGGCATGCGGATGTTGCGCAGGCTGACGGACGATGTGTCGTCATTGGGCGGCGCAGGATAGAGGCGCTTGTTGCAGCTGACGATGCGGCTCTGCAGCTCCCTGATCACGCTCTCCGACATGTCTTTGGGCAGAGGCTTTCCATGCCAGCCCATCTTATCCTCAGCCGCTGACAGACACATAAGCACCGATTTATTACAAAGGACTGACCTGAGGGGTTGGCCTGCAGGCTTCCAGAGATCAGATATGTACATGGTGTGGTCTTCAGGATGCCTTCATGCATACTCTGCAACCAAAACTCCCTCATCATCTTTACATTTAGCCAAGTTCAGACAGGATTAAGCCTGTCCTGATGTCCAAATGATAATTTTCCACTCCACAAAGTTACGACAGTCCGTTTCAAATTTGAGGGGTTAAAGTAAGAGGTCAGAAGACGTTTAGCTTTCTTAGTAAAGACTTAAAGCTTCTCAATGCAAACTATGCCGTTAAAACAACTATGCTGCTTTCTCGCTCACACACATGTGGTCACGCACTTTTGGCCTTATTATCACAACATGCGCACAATGGGCGCCTGCTGGGAGTGTATCTTACACATTCTGGAGGATTATTGAGCTGTAGCAGCTAAAGCAGGACAGAGCTGCTTGGATTATTGGAGGCTAAAGGCAATGATGACACGTCGAACCCCATCAGGGTCAGTTTCCACCTCTTTAGTCGGGTAAGTTTTATCCCTTAATCATTCTTCAGGACCACATTGTAATTCTCCTCCTCACTGGTATAAATCTTGGCGCTACCTGGGATGCCTTTGCCCTTGATGGTCTTGGCTATGATGGCGAGGGGCTGGTGACGGGGCTGACTCAGCACCTTACACAGCTCCTCCACACTGTGACCGTCCACAATGATGGCATGCCAGCTGCACAGAGAGAAAATAAACTTTCTGTTTATATTAGAGAAAGGAAGCATTGCTCATGCAGATATTCTTCAGAATATGAGTTTTTAATGGGGTTACTGACATGAACGCCACACTATGTGGCTACATGACAGCCCAAGTAATCCAGACATTCAAAACAAACCTCCAAAACAAATAAGTTCATAATTTAAGTCAAGCTTCCTAAAGGGGAACAACGAGGACTTGTGCAAATTTTCTTGGACTATTTCTTAAAGCCAGAGTATATTAATCTGAAATCATGTGTTTGCTCTCATGGCTATGCATTATTTTGCAACTTTATTTTTATTGCATACACAGTGTGTGAATGTTGGCTACTTATTGAAGTACCAAGCATCAACTCTCTATATCTGCATCATATTCTGTGGAACTAGTTGTTTACGGCAGCATGAGCATAATAGCAGAACATCAGGCATTGGCCAAAAAGATGGAAATAATGATTTTTTCCCCCCCAGTAACCATATAGAAGTTTCAATATCTGGGGTTCGGGTTTGCTATGAATCCATGGCAGAAAGAAAATAACAGTTTATAATTGTTAGTTTGTTTATCACAGGTCATCAACATTGCATCAAGTCACCAATTTTACTGCATATTGCTTATTTTTCTTCTGTCGTGACGTCCCTGGATGCTTCACGCTCCGCTCACCCAAAGGCCTCGCAGCGTCGCTGGTACTTCTCCACATGGTGCTGCAGTGGAGCCGGGTCGCTCTGGCCCAGGCGGTTAATGTCCATTATGGCCACCAGGTTGTCCAGCTGATAGTAGGAGGCAAAGGCCATGGCCTCCCACACCGCACCCTCCGACACCTCTCCGTCACCCAGCAGGCAGAACACCCGATAGCTGCACACAGGGAGAGACGTATTACCATCACTTCTGTCACATCTCCACATAATCCTGTTCCTGACCCTAAAAACATGAAACACGTCCATCCGTGTTTCACCTGCTCTTCCGCCACTGTCTGATCCTCCTCAGTAGTTGTTTCTGTGGCGTAACATCTTCTGACAGACTTCCAGTCAGACGGATACGTTGCTGTTTAAAAGTCTGGCTGAGACATGCAGCTTTAAAGCATGCATTCCAACCACGAGCTCCAAGAAAAACAACGTGTAGCTCAGAGGGGAGGACGAGTGGAAAGAGATGAGAGGAAGAGAGAGAGAGAGAGAGAAACCGATAGCAGGAGAAAACCTGCCAACGTCTGAAACAAGATCTAAAATAAACGCAGGTTTGACTGTCAGTGAATATTTTTATGTATTAAAGCAGATTTATTTTCTGGACACCTCCAACGATTCAAACTAAGAAAGAAAAAATCAATTTCTCACAGGTTCTGTGAGGTGAGAATAACGGATTTAGACAAGGTGAAAGCAATTACTGTAAACAACCCAAACTGAGCCAGTGGCAATGAGTTGTGTTGCATCGCATGTCGTCTAAACAAAACCGCAGAGGAGATGAAGAGTGGCGCCTCCAGTGAAAGCATTCTGTGATGCTTTATTATCCAAGTATATTAATTCCTGCATCCGGTTCACATTATGTCACAAACACACACACAAAAAGCACAGCATGCATTTCTTAATTTTTAAATAGTTAAAAATCTGAAAAGTGTGGCATGTAAGGCCATTTTAAAATAAAGGAAAAAAAAAATGAATTCCTGGATGTGCAAAGTGTTTTGACACAAGTCCCGAAAGCAGAACTTGCACCACAAGTTCGTTCTACAAAATATGTAGTCAGTGGGGCTGAAGATAAAAATATAGCAAGAAATGCTGATGATTTATGTTGTTTTTACTCTTTAAAAATTGGACTGTGTTACATAAAATCCCAATTAAGCACACTGAAGTTTGAATTAAAGTACTGCGACAAAAATATGGAAAAGTTCACACGGTGTAAAAAACAACTTACCGTCTGTTGCATTATCTGGCAGGTTTGCAAAGAACGGCGTGCAGCTTATTGATACATCTCCTGCTCATAAGTTTTCATTTTAAATTTAGAAATAAATTCCATTGTTACCGTCATTCATGCTGGGTTAAGTTTCGTCCACACAGTGCTGACTCTTCCGCCCATGCACATCAAGCACAGTTCATAAGGCAACAAAATAAAAATCAGGCTGCAAAAACGCACCGTAATCATAATAACCATAAAAATGACAAGTTTGAAGTAGAAATTGTATAGAGCATGTTAATAAAAACCATCAATAAAGAAGCACCATATTTGAGAATTAAAAGAATGTCTTGTGTCTACATAGCATTTGTTTCTGGGCACTCAAAAGGTTAACGCCGCCCCTACGTCCACATCATCACATGAGATATAAACACAAAAACGCACTTATAATAAAAACCATCATTTATATCTGAGCACAGCTGAAGGATTTTATTGTAGAGTTTTGTTTTCTTTTTTAAGAGGACATGTGGCACATTGGTGAGGCAGAGTGACGAAGGAGCTACTGTGTGTGTGTGTGTGTGTGTGTGTTTTGGCATCTCTGATTATTAGAGCAGAAACAATCGAGCGCACACAGAATGCAACATGCAGGACATTCGGCTTTCCTTTAACGACCGTTTCGCTCTCCGTTGTGCTCAGGAGACCAACAGTCTCCCTCAGTTCTGTTCAGAGTGAAATTATTCAGTCTGGTTTAAATCCTTGAAAGTGTGAATTTCATGGTTTTTTGGTTAGATTTTTTTTTTTGTCCATTTAGAGGCCGTAAAGCGACGTGGATTTCTCTATTGTTGGAGAGAAATCCACGATTCTTTCCAGATCGCAGCAGAACAAAGGAGACACACGTGGAGCGACCCAAACCAGTTACCAATCTGCTGAGTAAGTGTTTACATGAAACTGCTCTGTGGGCATCTTACATGGAGTCAAAGAGCAACATAAATTTAAACTCTAAGCAAATCAATTAATGTGAATTATAATTGCAGCTTTGTACATCAACAGCTTATTAACAATCAATATGTCTCGTCACTTGAACGCCCCTTTTTGATACATTTTTCTCCCGTTTAAGACCTAAAGGTGAACCAACAGGAAGTTTCGCTCTGGTCTAAATGTCGCCACAGACTCAGGTCTGTCAGGGAGCGTTTGATGCAAATCTTCCAGGCTGAAATGTTACATCTGCACAGCTCCCTGCAGAGGGTTTGTGATATCATGCATAATTTCATGCGAGCAGATTCAAGTGCAGGGCATCGTTTTTGTTGTTATGTTTTCTTAAAATGTTGAGCATTGTGGGATTCACATTTAAATCAAATCATTCAGTGATTTTAAAATTTCATTAAAAGTAAATAAAACATTTGCAACCACAGATTGTTGGATATATTTATATATTTCAAGCACGCGACAACCTGCCTGCACAGAAGGAAATATTGTATATTGTAAAAGTAAATGTTGTGTCTTTATATCTGATCTAAACATAGAACAATATCCAGCAGTTTTTAATTCAAATAGCAACACATCATCAGCATATCAGCATATTTTCCTGCATCTCATGTAACAATTGAGCCCTTTTGATCTTGGATGTTGCATTTATCTATTAGGTTTATGAGATTTATACTTTTAGCATATCTTCAATTTTTATAAATCCAGTTGCTAAACTCCTGTTTTAATGTTGCCAAGTCTGTGGGTGAGCTTGTTCTGTGTGTGTATGTTGCCTTGGATGCTACCTGGCCTTGTCAAAGTATTTTCCAGTGTAGGCCATTCCACAGGCGGCTCCCAGGCCCTGACCCAGAGATCCAGTGGCCACATCCACGAACTGCTGCTTCTGTTGGGAAGAACGGCGACACAAAGCAGTTAGACTGTACCGCAGTCTGAGCTCAGTCAGACAGAGGATGGATTGTTTTTGTCCTTTCCAAGGTGAACAAGAACATGCGACAGAGGACCAATCTGTGCTGTAGACGAGTTCTGGTGTTGTAGTGTCTGGACTCGATGTAAACAGTGTTGACAATGTCTGCAGCAGAGAACAAACTTTGTTTGCCAAACAGAAAGAGATTTGTTACTGCCTGCAGTATCATCAGTGGAAATACACTACAGAGAAAAATTATTTACTCCGTTACAGATTTATTTTCTTTATCTTCACTTGCCACACTTAAATGCTTTCATCATAAAAGAAGTGAAAATAAAAGTCCAAGTAATTACGAAAAGCAGTTTTCAGATAATTTGAGGTGAAAGTAAATGATATGTTGCGTTTATTGGATGGATTTTTTTTTCTTCCTGCTGGATTTGGTGTCACCTCACCGGCACAGGGTGACCCTCCAGGATGGAGTCGACTTTACGGAGGTTCAGAAGCTCGTTCTCCTTCAGGTAGCCGACCTCTGCCCAGACAGCATACAGCACAGGAGCTGCATGTCCCTGGAGAGGCAAAGGAAAGATGTTAGAGACACTCGTTAAACAGCTGCTTGGTAATCATTAATAATTATGTGGACATGGTACAGATTTTTAAAACATGGCTCAGACTGTTTGTCGCTTCTCTGGTTTAGGGAAACGTGCATCCACAAGAAGTGAACAGTGCTGTGTGGCACATGAAGAAATAAGATGGATACAAATCTGTTGATAGTAAAATCTGAAACGGAGTTATGAAAAGGGTTAACATAAAGAGATGCAAACATACTGTGATGAGCCGTTTCCTTCAGTTTCTACACAGGAGACCAAAGTCTTCATGCAGATGGGCGTTCTGGTTTTACCTTGGAGAGGATGAAGCGATCATTGTTGGGGTTGCGGGGGTCTTCAGGTCGATACTTCATGGAATGAAAGAAGAGCACAGACATGATCTCTGCCGCGCTGCAGCATGATGTGGGATGGCTGCAAAAACAAGAGAAAACTCAAACATGTGGAAGATAACCAAGAAGGTCATTCCAGACTGCCTGCTATGCCTGGATGCAATGACATACCACTGGTTTCTGGAACAAATACACCCAAGTCCAGAACTCGCATCCGCAAGTGAAAATGTGTTGAGATTTCAGTTCATTTCAGTTTGTCGTGCATGCAGATAATATGTGATACAGTCATATATTTCTATATTATACATCCACAGAAACTGAACAGTTTCTCTATGTTATACAAATATATGATGTCAAGATATGGTAGAGCTGGAATAATTCAACAAAAAAAACTAGGCTTAACCTTTTGTTTGCAAAACATCCCAATTATACCGAACTTAGCTCTCCAAACAGGCATTTTTCCTGTTTTTTATACGTTTAAAAAGTAAACAAAAATAAAAGTAGCTGAAGATCACTAAAAATAAAAAATAAGTGACTTGCGGTAATTTTGCAAATTGGATTTTCAGATTTTCAGCTAAACCAATTAACTTTTCTCAAAGCTCTACCTCCTCTCCCTCCATCCCCCTCCACAAACACACACGCACGCAAGCAAATACACAAATAATCCTCCGAAAGGCTTGACCATTCCTCCAAATCCATCCCATATTATAAATTACCTACGAGAATGCATTGAAGGGGCTCTAAATACAAGACTTCAATTGGTTGAAGAGAGAAAAAAAATCTCACTAAAGTAGCATGTTTTAGTTCTCAAAATCCATAGGAAATAATTCTCATTTTCGCCAAATTACGCACAACCACTAAGAGTCAGAAATAGCAGCAATATCACTTAGAAATTACATCCCGACATCAAAATACGATGCCTTTCGCAGTGACTTTCTATTAAGCGACAACAATTTAAAGCACAGCTCCAATCAGCAGGTCGGCATTTAATCTCCCCGCCGTCTCATCTCACCCGCTGCCCGCTGCAGTTGTCGCCTTGATGGAGTTGATTCGGAGCCGGGTGGCGATGTTCCTGAGCGCCTGCACCGTCTGCTGGTCCGGCTTGTGGTAGTCCTCCATCTGTCCGATGCAGTAAAAGAGAGGCGGGGGAGAGGGAAAAAAAGCAGAGGCAGAGCGGCAACACACAAGCGGGACAAAACTCGAGGAAAGAGTTAAAAAGCTGCAGGTCAGATGTTCAGTTCAGGAGAATAAAAAATGGAAGATGATGGGTGCGCATAGGACGATGGCAGGGGTTAAGAGGAGGCTGCAATGTGCGGCGTGAGAGAGTCACAGAGGGAGTACGGAGGAGGGAGGGGGTGTGTTTATAAGCAAAGCCTATGAATATGGCTCATATGGGTCTGTAGGTTATCCAAACGTGGCACAATTCATATGGGTGTAAGGAATGAAATCATAAATCCGCCAGTGCGTTTCCCGGATCTTTAAATGTAGGTCGTTCAATAGTTACAGAGATTCAAACTACACTTTAGTCTATATTGTGATTCTCAGTTATGAACAAAATGACGAAAGATGAAAAGCGCCATCATCCATCCAGATGTTTACCTAAAGCTGATAGTGACACCTGGTGGACAATACGGAGAAGTGCAACGTTTATTAAAGCAATGAAGACGACGAGCATGACTTAATCATGTTTCAATCAAAACATGTAAAAAAAAAACAAACAAACAAAAAAACAGTTCAGTTTTGTAATGTCTTAAAGGAGACAAAAAGCAGCACATGTACGCACACACATTGGTGGGTTCAGATCTTTATTATCACAAAATATGTATAATGTCCACTTATGCACAATGACAAACCTAAAAAAATACTTAATTTGCAATGACTTACCCAAGAAACACAAATCTGGCCAGAATGATAAATAATGATCTTAAAATCTTAAATATGACACTTGGTTCATATATTTGTTCCTTATTTAGAAATCTTAAAACAGATGGACTAGAAAAAAAAAGCACTGATTTAATCAAGATTTCCACTTAGTACCGAAAAAAATCGTCTGACATCTGGTTTGTTCCAGGCTGCACATATTTAACTTTCTATCTTTGAGCTTAATTAAAAAAAGAAAAACGGCACTGAAGAACAGAGCTGATGCTGATAGCAAACACATTCAAGTCATGATGTCACAAAGGCTTTACGCCACAATTATTGGTAAAGATGAGCAAAAAAAGTATTAAAAACAGTTTGCTGTAGCAACAGACCGAGGAACACAATGGAGTGGGAATTGGCTGTTTTTTGCTCTTTAAATTAGTAATTTATTACACCAATTTTTTTGCAGCTTATCCAAATGTGAACTTTTAATTTCTTTTACCTGCAGTTTCCTCATCCAGCTTCCAATTTTTTTTCCAGTGTTTTAGACACAGGTGGGTTTAGGAGAACAGAGAATGTCTTGTAGTCAGTTGCAACTCTCTGTGTTTAAAGGTATTTTCTCTTAGTTCCCATTTTGAACAGTGACTAAGAAAATGTGGATCTTGAAATAGGAAGGTATTCATTACTATGAACATTTCCTACTCTTATCAATTAAAAAAAGCAAAATCATACGTTTAAAAAAAAGCTTCAGTTGTACAGAATTGTAATTATTAGGGATGTCAATAAGTGTGGCACTTGTAATTTTGTTAAAAAAAATAAAAATAAATAAAAAAAAGTAAACGTTTCTTAATTTTTCAGTGAGTTAAGCCAATACAGTAAAAGATTATTTTATTTTAGAGATTTTTGTGCACATCTCTATGCAGCAGGTAATAGAATTTATTCAAGGATGTTTCTGATTTTTCAAAATATAAAGAAAAACAAAATAAAGGAAACTATAAAAAAGGCAGACTTTCATACTGCTTACAAAAATACATTGCTTCACTGTTTGTTTCGGTAAATAAATCAGAGCCTGCAAACTAACATCCAGAGTTTTAGAGGGAAAAAGATCCAGGATGTCTGTTATGTTGTGACAACTGATGCAGAGAAAGTTTTTCTGGGAATAAAACATCTGCAAAATAAACTTTTTTTGTGTCTTAGACACACTGGATGCACTATTCCTGTCAGGATTCACCGCTAGATTTACTGGAGGAGTCTCTTACGGCAAAGAATTTAATTCTCTACTTGAAATCAAACTGTAAGCAAAAAATGAGAGTAGTTTATGTCATCCAATCCAATCCAAACTTTAACGACTCGCCTCCCGGGTAGAAATGAGAATGAAGTTGTTAAAGAAAATTCAGCTCCAACTTCTCCTTATGCGTTTTGATTGTAGGAGGATGAATGTAAACAGGAATCCAAACACCAACATGACTTTTGTTTCTCCCTTTTTTGCACAAGATATTTAAATTCATATAAATCTAGTTCTGTAGTACCTTCCTTAAGCATCTCACAATGCTGGTCTGAATCTTTTGTGTACTGCACAAGTCTTCCCAACCCCCACCGAGAAGGTCAAAGGTCAAGCACTGAGAGCTTAGCTGGTGGAGGAGAGGCAACAGCAAACAAGGATGAAAACAAAAGGAACAACTGGAGGAAAGAAAGGATGCAAAGATGGGGCTTTGTGTGATTAGGAGTTATAAACACATTCTACCACTGAACCTGAATTAAAAAAAAAAATTAAAAAACCAGCTCAAAGAAAAATTCAAAATTTAAGTTTTTTTTTTTTTTGCTTCAACGTGGTAGAAAAGGAAAGATATTTATTCTAAAAAAAAAAAAAAAAAAGTTAATTTTTTGGTAAATAAACGTCCACTGTATTCTTCCCTTTCCTGTAATTGGATTTCTTGAAAAAGTGGCCATTAGTTTAACCAGATTCACCATATTTGGAAAGTACGGCTGCAGGACGTAGAGAAGAAATATTCTCCCCTTCGTGTTGCCTTGGTTACTGATCCAGGGTAACAGGAGATTCCAGGGATAGATTGCGCGGCTTTCCTGTAACAATCCTTGGCACATGAACCAGTGCCAAAAAAAGACAACGTGGTGTGCCGTGCGTCACAAACCTGCCTGCTCATCCTGTGTTTTCTCCCAAAATCATGTGTCCTCTTCCATGGCCAGAAAGAGGCCTCAACACTGAAATCCTGTCCGCTTAAAGCCGGACTACAGCTTCATGCTGCTGAAGTCCTTGGATACGCTCTGCAGGTAAGCGTCATGAATGGCACTGAGGAAGTCCGAGTCATTCTGGAGGAGGAAGCAAAACAAAAGTAGAATGATTAAAATGTGGCACCCCTTTTAAAAATCCTTATAATGAAAGTTTATGCAGTAGCATAAAGTTACACTAATTTTTCCTATGAATCCTCCTTTTTATTTGAGCTCAATTATTACTTGCAACATCAAAATTCTACATTAAAAATTATTATTAAAACTGTGTACAACTTTTCTTTTGCCAATAACAAGCAATTAATCTTTTACTTCAAATTTCCACAAGTTTGGACCATCGAGTCCAGTGGGCTTCTCTTAGGTGGCAATGGAAGAAGGGAAAGCTGAGCTGATCCGGTCATGTGTTTTGGATCAGTGTCCATGGAAACGGTAACAATTCATTTTCAGCTTTCTGGCTGTTTCCAAAAAATTCTCATTTAAGTTTTACAACATGTTTACTTTAAAGAGTTCACAGTGCCGCATACTGTACGGTCCCCAGTGCCTTTTGAGAAACATAGAAAGCATTATTTTGATTGCTTGACCCATCCCAGATGACCAGTACCTTAATGAGGTGCATCAAAGTCTCCTGCAGCTGGGTTTTACTGCAGGGGGCCTGCAGAGTCTCTGCAGCTCTTCCAGAAGCAGAGGATGGATCCAGAGGGGCGGACGGGATGACCGGTACTGTTGTGGTTTTATTTGTAGTCTGCTGGAAAGCACTTGGGGAGAGCAGCACTGAAGCATCTGAGCCTGGAACAGCGAGACCAGGGCTCATAGGAATAGCCTGAGAGGAAAAAACAAAGGTTTAAAAAACCAATACTGACAGAGCATCAGTTACCAGAGACAAACAACAAACAGCTGAACTCACAGACATTGGCGCAATCAGTTTGGGAGGCTGAGAGAAAACGTCCTTCTTGGGCTCTTGGAAGCTGTGAGGGGGGACCAGCGTGCTCGGCAGGAAGCTGGGAGCCAGGATGGGTTTGTGGATGCCAGAATTCACGGACGAAGCTGCTGGCTTGAGAGAGCCAACAATGTCCTGTCCCAGAAAGGCAGCTGAAGGTGCTGCGGGTGCGGTGAGGTTATTGTGATGCTCCGACCCAGCTGGAGCCATCAGCAGAGGGGAGACGGAGCAGTGAGGCTGGGGGTCTGGCATGGGGACCATGTGTTTGAAGACAGGACTGGGATTGAGTGCATAGGGAGCGGGGATGTGAGCAGGTCCGTGTGGCTGCTGGCGAGAGCCGGGGTCGTGGGTTGAGAACTGCTGGGTGAGGAGAGGAGCCTGGTGAGCTGCAGCGGGATACGGCTGATTCTGGACGTAGACGTTAGGGAGGTCGCCGGAGGAAGAGGATGAGGCGGCGTTCTGCGCAGAATGTTCTTTAGGGAGCGGAGAACCAAAGAGCTCCTCGACAGTGATCTGCTTCACCATGGTGTGAGAGCTCTGGGTGGTAGACAGTGCAGTATGATTAGCTTAAATCAGTGACCGGTGCAAGACAAACAAAACTCGCATACATACGATACAATCGCAGATTTTCAGATTTTATCTCACAGATAAAGACAAAGGAGAAACTGTGAAGTGAAAGGAACATTATGAAGGGCTTCAAAATATGTTTGCAAATACAATTCTGAAAAGTGTGGAGTGCTTGTATTCAGCAGCCTTTACAAAATAGAACATTCAGAAGTCATCAAATCAGCATCTAATTTAACCTCGGTGTAAATCCAACATTGACTTCTGAAGAACCACTGCTCAAACAACTTCATATTTGTTTTAATTTGAATTACATTAACTTAAGATTGAAAAATATGTAGAATAAAAAACCCCCAGATCTTTATGCACCATTTGGATGATGCCATTTTTGTCCTTTGTCACTTCTGCTATTTTCATTTAAATAAATCTTTTCAGGAATTAGAACTGCTCCATTTTGATTTCAGTTATTAAAATTACTTCTCAAGAAGGTCGGCTTTAGTCTGCAACATAACCAGCTCTGGTCGATAACTTTGGTGTTTCCAAACGCAAATGTTTGAAAAATAAATAAACAAACCTTTTCAGCTGGATGTGTACTGTGTGCAGGTTCTGGAGCCTTGTTGATGCTTGTTTTCACATTCAACTCTGCAGACACATCCGTTTCTCCACTCTGGGCCTTCAAAGCACACAACACATGTAGAGTTAAACTTAAGTTTAGTTTATCAAAAGCCAACATGGGGAACACACATAAAGTAAAGAAAGGTTTGAGAAGGATGGGAAAGGTGTCAAAATTTAAACCTGGAAAAATAACCAGCTGAAAAGCTACATCTATATATATTTGGCATCAGATGTAAAATGTTGAAAATGGAATAAAAAAATATAACGTGTAGAAAAATATATATTTTTTCCAACATTTTCCATTTTCTTTGTGATGCTTTTCCAGACATGGGAAATATTTCAATTAAATTAAATAGTTTTCAAACCTCTAGAAACTATTTAGAGCAGCATTGGTTCTTAACCTTTTTTGAGGTACCGAACCCACCAGTTTCATATGTGCATTCACTGAACCCTTCTGTAAGTTGGG
>NW_015113161.1:77375-85919 GCF_001443285.1 Poecilia latipinna | reverse complement strand
GGGGTGTTGCGTTGAGGTTAGAACACCCTGCACAGAGAACCCAGCGGTGATTCTTTGCTCTAGAGCAGTGGTTCTTAACCTTTTTTGAGGTACCGAACCCACCAGTTTCATATGTGCATTCACTGAACCCTTCTGTAAGTTGGGTCACCCCAAGATCATTAATTCTTCTTAAAGGTAGAGTCTCTGAGAACAGTTCTTCAAAATATAGTCAGTGTTTTCAGCAAAGTTGAGCTGACTGTCCAGGAACGAACCAAGGTATTTCAAATTTGCCACAGTTTCAACAGGTTGACCATCAAGAGAAACTGGAACCACTTTAAGGAATTGTTTAGGTCATTTAATTAGCTCTACATTCTTAAGAGAATGAAAAATTAATAAATAATAATGACTTCGCGGTATTCTGATTTAGTAATGTAATTATATTAGTTTTATTACTCCCCCCACGGCACGGGGGGGTGGTAATACACGGCACTGGACACCTGCCTCTAAAAGGCAGTAACAATCAGTGCTCCTTCAGTCAGTGCTCCTCCGCAGCTCTGATTGGCTAAGCAATGTAACGTGATCCTCTATAGCAAGTGATGGCAAAGCGGGGCGTCATCACGACTTTACACAGGTGTGTCTTTACCTCCGCGGCAGAGGCTCCGCCGAACCCCTGGGGTTCGATCGAACCCAGGTTAAGAACCACTGGTTTAGACTATAACTATTTAGATGTTGTTGCAACCTACTGGCAGCATTTGGACATTACATTCATTTTGACAGAATAAGAATTTCTTTTTTTCAGAAAAAAAAAAACAAAACAAAAAAAAACATGTTAAAACCTCCTTAGTAGAGTGTCCAGTGGCTGCTATGCCTAAAATAATCAAATTTTTCATATCACAGAGAATATCAAGTAACATGAAAACGTATTTTTAAGAGTCTGTGTTGGTGTTTATAAAGACATTCACTGTTATTTGATAGGTTTTACAGTAAGAATGTTATCCTGTAAAGATGAACAGAAATAATGAGGCAACATGCAGCGCTCCCTCACCCTCTGGTATTCCTCCTTGGCTTTGCTGAGCAGCTCCAGGATGTCGATGGGTCGGGATTCTGCGACTCCATTGGTTCTCCCTGGATCGACCCTCTCTGGGGTTTTTCTCAGGGCGTGGTCCGCTTCTTGTTTCACAATCCTGGAGAACGGATTGAGGCAGCGCATGTACATTTCAAATCAGAATGACTTTGATGATGTATTATCGTTATTGACACTAGCCTGTCAATTTGCTGCTGATGAATGTGAATTTTCCTGCTGAAGGACAAATAAAGGAAGATTCCACTCTTTCCTACAAGTAATTATGTTGAAAATGTCAAACTTGAATAGTTTCATCAGACACACTGCGATTCAATTACATTTTAATTTCCAGTTACAAACAAGAACTAAAACCCAAAACTCAGTTTCTAAGAAACTTAGACGACTACATCAGATCAATAATAAAAAGGGACACGCAGTAATGTCATCCTGCTCAAAAGTACACCCATCTGCTCTACTTTATAGACTCAATAATTGGTTGGGGTTTGCATGAATTACTGCCTCAGCTCTATGGAATGGCTACATGCTGGCCTTCATCTTCATTTGCTTTGCTGGATTTGTTATGTCTTACTGAAAAAAACTGCTTAGATTCCCTCTGACATTCAGGTCAGGCAGTTTACTGGCAGGTTAAGCACTAAGATGCTACGGGTATTATAGCTGGAATTGGTACTTTTTGTGAGTGTCGGCAAGTGCCAAGAGCTCCAGTTAAATGAAATCAACATTTCTATAAAGCTCGTCTGCTGAAGGAAGCATGAAGGGCGATAAAATGCCCTAGTAGACAGATATCCTTACTTTGGACTGAAGACGTCTCTCTTTCTGTAAACTCCAAATTTCACTCTCATCTTACAAAAAGGAACTTTTTACCAGAAGAAGAGCCTTTTTTATCCTTAGTAATAAACTTCTATTGTCTCCGATTCAGGAAAGCCAAAACACACAGAGTGATAGTTTTAGTCCATATCTTTAATAAAACCTGCACTGACCCAACCTGCTGTTCAAAGCTTGAGAATCTCTTCTTGATTGAGTTTTACTTGCTTTAAGTGTCTTCTTGTCACTGCAGCTCCTGCACCTTTTTCTAACACACTTTTTCCTTTCATTAACAGTCTTTGACAGAGCACTGTGAACAACCAGCGTCTTTAACAGTGACTTTTTGCGGTTTACCCTCCCTGTGGAGGTTGTTGATGTTTCCTGGACGTCTGTCAAGTACGCAGTCTTCCTTGTGATTGTTTAGGCCATGAAATAACATTAGAGTGTAACTTTTTTTAATCCTTTTCTGGAAACCTGAATTTGGGGTTTTCATTAGCTGTCAGCCATAATTGACAGAAATAAATGCTTCAAATGTTTTACTCTGTATGCAATATGGTTAACACTTTTACAGATGAATTTCCAAACTATTTCAAAGATATTCTAATTTACAGAAAAGTATAATTTGTAAGCTTTTTTGTCACCTGGAGGAGTTAATACTGCTTGAATAAATCCAACCAAAGAGGTAAATGTCTCATATTAATTATAATTGCACACAAATGAACATTCTTACTTACTTGACCATCAGTTGGGCGATGCGGTGACAGTCCCGTTTGTCGTAGAACCAAATGCTATAGATACCCACTGTCAGAAAACACAAACACTTCATTTTAGAAAATGTTTACTATGACTGAATATCAGGAGAAGCATTACACCGGACAAAGCTCTGCACTTTAAAATACCAGACAAACGAAAGAAAACATCCGTGGAGCCATAAATCTAGACTTAAATATTTAAAGATTAGATGAAAATTCAGATTTGTTTAAGGGAATAAGTTTCCACACTCCAAAATAATCATCAAAAAAGGAAGAAACTTCACCTGCATTTAAAGGAAACTGAAGGTTTTCCTGCTTTCACCAAAGTAATAATAATACTTAGTTAACAGAACAATTTTGTTATTTGTGTGACAAAATGCTGGTGTACTCAGAGACCCTCCTGAGGCTGTGCCAGCCTAGCAACCCAAGTGTTTGCCTCCCTGTGCTCCCTCCTGCTAGCAGAGGGAATATGAAAAGATGTAAACAAGTGTTTTAAAGTCCATGTTTCTCTCCAACAGCATATTTCAATTCTGAACACACACCGCAGCCTGCAGCACTTAGTTCAATGGCACTCAAAAGGGACTGGATTTAGACTCAAATAATCCTTATCAAAATCTCTGAAGAATCCACCTTCTGTCTTCTTGACACTCTGCTCTTTTACACCGATTCTTCTTCTGCAAACTTTTGACTTTGTACAATTCATCTTAAGATCACAACCCAGGAATCTGTTCCAACAGCTACACATTTACAGAAGCAGATGAACAGCAGACCAGAGAGTGAGAGACCTGCATCTGGAGCCAAGGCGAACTGATGGATCAAAACCAAAGAGGAATTACAAAAACAATCCTCACTCTCTAGTAAGGCGATAAGAGGAGCTGCTGATTTGGAAACCCGGCGAGTTCCCGCATCATGTCGTCCATTCCAGCGAGGCTGATGGGAAAACCGAGTCCAAAAGGGGAGCAGTCTACTTTAACCCTCACCTTGGCTATGCTGTTTTTTCTCATAAGCAAACAAATGGGAAAGCAATCCAACTCTTTGTTCGTTGCTTTGATGAAACTTCTCTTCAGACTTCTAATAGATTACCTTGGAGGCAGCGCAGTCAGCTACTTTCTGAAGATCTGAGGGACTTTCTTACTTTCCATTTCCCTGATTTGACACCAACTTACAGTAGGATAAGATGACTGGTGCCCCAGTCAAAGTTTGGGGGTGAGGGCTTGGTTCTTTCCCAAATGCAGGGAGACAGCAGCAGCCAAACTAAGCTGGAGTTGCTGCACGGCGAGCCACGGCCATGAATAACAAGGTCTTCCTCCTCAATGCTTCAAGGAGACTCAAAGATGACTTCATGCAGAATGGGCGAGAGATGTTCCACCGGACGGTGGGAAGATGTTTGTCTAGCCTTTTCAGAGGTAAACCATTAACACCAGTGTGACTGCGACTGTGTGTGCTTTAACTCTGACGGACACAAAAGACTCTTAATGCATGATAACAATGAGGAAAAAAATTCATTTTTCATTGTATTTAAGAGGAAATTTAAAATAAATATCCAATAGTTTTCATTAACAGAAGACAACAAATATTTGTCCTGCTGCTAACGTTATCACAGTTATAATCAGATTTATAGCATTTGTTTATTGTCTTTTTTTAATGAGACGGCTAACTAATTATTTGAGCTAAAGGCTTTCAAAAGTCTGCAGTCAGACATGAGTGCTTCTTTAGTGTCCACACATCAGGAGTGTCTGTTTTTATAACAGGAAATATTTCAAAACCAGTGAATTTTTTTCTTGCGATTAGCAGAACTGTGTAATCACCTTTATTCAGCTACTTCGGTCACTCCAAAACCTGTTATCTCAGTAAAAGAAGTTTAAATCAAGAAACAAGAAGCGCATCTGATGACTGAAAAACTAAAACTGACTAGAACCTTTGAGATCTGTTCGAGCTGAGAAATCTCTTGGTATACATTTTCTTCCTCAAAACACTCACAGTTGCCATTCCTGTAGAGCAGGAAGGGATCCTGCAGCTGGAACTCCAGATCTTTGTTTATGGGCTCCACGAGGTTCTCTGTACTCAGTCGATTCATGATGGTGAAGCCATGGTGAGGTGAGGCAGACCTTCAAAAAGGTCAGATGTTATAAAAATCACTTATGTTGAATATTTTCCAGTTCCAGTGTTAAGTATCATTTACAAATTAGCTTATTGGTCTTTGAGAATTCAAACTTGCATTACTATGCTATCATAGTTATCAATATATGGTCTCAAAACAACAATATTCCCTGATTACAGGGATAATTTATCATCCAGCAGATTTATAAAGACAGCTGTAGTCAAGTCTTTCTGAGTGTTGTCGGCTTTAAAACAACACTGCATTTATTTCGTACGCATGTGTGCAAAACAGAAAAAGCCATACCAAAAAGCTCTTGGTTTGAATTTGTGCACTGTTGAACTCCTAATATTTTCTCAATAAATTTACAAGTTTTTTTTATTTCATGCTCAACCCAACCAAATATAATATAGACATCTAAAGTCATGACAAAACTTACAATGTGTTTCAATTCAAAGGTTTTATGCATCATGTCACTATAAACTTGTTTACCAGGTTCTGAAAAAAAATAATTTGGCTTTCACATATATTCTCATCTAGCTTTTATTGAATGAAATGAAAACAAAACTTTATGCAAATATTTAAGTACAACCGTACTGTTTCCACACAGACACAGAGATACTCGATGTATGTGGAAACCAATTATTTGTCAATCTTTCCAAGAGATTTTCCAACAAATTTATTCCAAAGCCAAAGAACATGAAAAACAAAAAAGTATCAAATGGGACACCGTAGACCTCATCTTTGTTCTACAAGTTATAACATCATGGAATATGTTGCGTCCCTGTACACTTGAAACAGGAAAATACCTTTTTTTTTATCATGTATATTTTAACAGACTATATGTTTTAGGAATAGGCGACTCCATCACATGTCCCTGTTGTTTACAAGGGCAGCGGCCTGCACACGTGCGCTAAATACGTCAAATGACAGCTTAAGGCGACGTAACAAACACCAGTAAACAACCTTCGTGATTCTGTATTTAAACACCTTGTGTTCTTACCTCGAATAGACAAATAGTGTTCCTTCGATTTCAGTCTTCTCCTAAAATAGAAAACATGCAGTCTCAGTCAGGAACAATAAAAGCAAACCCAAAGCGGGTGAATTAAAAAAAAAAAACAAAAAACAGCGGCTACAGTTAGCCGCTGCTAGCGAGACTCGGTTAGCTTAATAACGCCGATAATGTACGTATTTCCCTTGGAGTACAAGAAAAAGAACCTGGGTCGAACCCGACGGCTACCAGCGCTGCTTGGATAAATTTTAACATGATTTATTAAAATGTCTTTAAGCATTTTTATTTTAGAGAGAATAGCTAATATGCTACATAAACATGTAGCTAGCTTTGCCCATTCTTCCCAAACTTACCCATTCGTTCACTTTGGAGTTAAAGTTGTAGAGAGCTACCTGACCGGTAACATCCAGCAGCTTATTTATATACGGGTCTTGTCTCTGTAGAGCAGCTAAGCTCATCATATGTCCCGCAGTTAAAGTCTCCATCTTCGGACGGATTTTCTCCAAACACTTGCAGCTTCCGCCGTACCCGGAAATAGTGGCGTCCAAAAATCTCCCCGGAGAATCCTTTATTTAATGACAAAAGAGCAGTAGAACTTTTAACTTCAGAAATTGTTTTCCATAGCGCGTAAATAACACGAAAAGGTAAATTAATAAGTAATTTGATTGCGTATGTAGATTATTATTTTTAGTTAATCTTGTAAAATAAATAAATAAATAAATAAACACTGTGAATTTTGACATCATGCTTGCTTGCTAAGGGCATTCAGTATTCCAGGACAATGATGGGGGTAATGTTGCTGCACTTTTGTAAAACAATAATGTAAATAAATCAGCGTAGTCAGGAAGGCAGAATTATTTATTGAAGCATATCTTACATTGATAGCTCCTGCAAGTATCATAGTGTAGTGTTTTCCAACCCTGATCCTCAAGGCACACTGACCTGCATGTTTTAGATGTTCCCCTGCTTCAACACACCCCATTCAGATGATTGCAATTCAGCAAAACCCTGTTAATCAGTCAACAATTGAAATCATGTGTGCTGAAGCAGGGGGACATCTAAAACATGCAGGTCAGTGTGCCCTGAGGTCCAGGGTTGGGAAACACTGTCATAGTGTATTTAATACAAGTGTATTTTAAAACAACAAAACAAGTTCAGTCTTATCAGTGGATTTTGTTTGCATGTTGCAAATCCCTACTAAAATGAATTTCTAAACAGAGGGATGATCTGTTCATGATGATTAAACAAACAAGCTCCACCTTGTGGGTGTAAAAAGTTCCAGCATTCCTGAGTAGTTTCTTTCAACTATAGATTAAAAACCTCAAAACAAGAGGTGCATATTTGCATAGTTATAACCAAACATATTGGACAATAACATATGCAATTACTGTTGTTCTATTTTTTAAAATTTCCTCTAATGTTTTTATATTTACCGGTATATGTAACATATGTACACTGAGCATATCTGAAGTCAACTTACCTGTTTAAGCCCACAAACCTGGCCATTAAACCTGATTCTTATTCAGCACATTGCAACATATAGAGAACCCCAAAAGAATTTAATCTCACAGTCATCACTGCTAACTTTTGCTGTTTGAAATTGTACCATTGATATTCCAAATGATTATGTAGTCCACATAAAATATATTCAATTCAATTACTTTAACACTAAAATGCAAATGCAGGATTTTGAAAGATAAATAAATAAAAATACCACGTTTTTCTGTTATTACACCATAGATCTTTAAGAAGTGCTACATCTTTTTCAACAATAAAACATAAAAATAATCAAACCAGTGTTAGTGCTGTTTAAAAAATAAGCCAAATTTCATGCCTCCTAGTGGAAGTGCAATTCCAACAACAGTGACAGTGCAGGACTTTGAGGGATAAAATAAGTGTAATGTCATTAAATTGTGACTGCCAGACCCACTTGCTTGGCCCTGGTTCTCTAGTCTGGGGAACATTGGAGCAGGGATTATAATCGCAGGATTACCCCTCTGCGGTGAAACTGTTTTATCCTCAATGCAGGCACAGGTAATCCAATCACTGCTAACCTTCCACCAGAGCCTCTCTGAACAATTCATTCCCCTCTGCATCGCCGTCGAGAGAGCACAGAAAACGGCGCAATGAGGCCCGGGAGGAGAGCGAGGTGACAGAATGCCGTTCATTATAAGGGGGAGACCCCTGAGGGGTAAGTCTAATACCTGGAACATAGTGCGTATTTACAAAGGAGAGACAAAAATACTAGATGACGTAATTCAGCCACCGACACCAGATATTGGTTTTCCAGTGCCATCAATGCCTCCCCTCACCCCCCACCCCTTCACCAAAACTCTACTCTTACACGTAGGAGTAAACTTTGTCTTTTTCTTCAGGTTATAAACAGTAAAACAATTAGTATTGGATGTTTTTTTTTTTAATGTAGATGCGTCTCTCAGGCTTGCACCCTTGCGCGTTTTCTGCGCACACACTGTTCTGGTCGCTCCAACTTTCCACAGGTCTCCCCTCTCGCCCAGCCTCGCAGTGAGAATAATTGACAGCAGCGGATTGACTGGCCGCCGCTGCTGCTGCCAGCCAGTCAGTCCTCTCGGATGCGCGGCTGAGTGTGTGCAGCCAGGCAGGCACCCGGATGTGTGGCGAAAATGTTCGGCGCTCCTCTCAGGGTCTGCGCTCCGAAAATCTTCTTTTATAGTTCAGGTTAGCGCCTCCGCTTCGGGTTCGCTTCGTCGTCTTCAGGTGGGTTCCTTCCAACGATGAGTTGGATTTGAAACGGATTTTTTCGATGTGGATTCGAGGATGCAAGAGGCGGATGAACAGT
>NW_015113161.1:0-73634 GCF_001443285.1 Poecilia latipinna | reverse complement strand
TATATATATATATAGTTACTCATTTTTCAGTATGCAAATGCAAAGTTGGATCAACATATGTCAAGGCTTTTTATATAATGAGATTATCAGAGCAATGCAAAGTTGAGTAAAAATACATTATTTTAAGGTGTCAAAAAGATTTTAGACAAAATAGGTAGCATAATCTGCTTTTATTTAAAACAGTGACAGTTCTTCATACTGCTTTAAAAATAATATGTATAACATATTGATCACTACTGCTTTTCCTATGGGCTTATTGCTGTTTGGATTTTTCTGCGTTTGATTCATCCTTAGCAAGCTCCACATCTGCACCGGATGTTCAAAAAAGTCTGTATAAGTTGATATTCATACATATTCATGCAATTTGGATACAAGTATGACATTTTCAAAATCAAGGGATATGTACATGTATATTTTTTTTGAGTGGGTATCACTTTTACATTACAGAAAACCCCTTGGTTAATTAAAATTTTTACTTTAGAAACAAATGCTTACATTTAGTGCAAGAAAAAAATATTCATGAATGCAACATTTTCTTTTATCAATAATTGACAATATCGATATATGATGCATGCTAGCAAATGTTGCTTGCCCAGCATTCTTACATTGTAACATTTGTTTTATTTGCAAGGCCATGTGAGTTGAATCTCCTCATTTTTAATGTTCTTTCGATTCCTAAAGTCTCCAGGTACTAAAATCTTTGGTCAGAAATACACGCTATGCATGCTTTCAATTTCCTTAACTTTTGATTACATGTCAAGTATGGATCAACTTTAGCTGCTCCAGCCTTTACACTGGCATCTCATTAAAAAGACGTTAAACTGTGGGAACAGTGCTGATTGAAAGAAACCATTTTGGGATTTCTGGAACCAAAATGTTTTTAAACGTTCATAGAACTTCATACCAAATAGCCCATATATACACCTTTCTACTCTCAATTAACAGTTTCAAAGAATTTGCAACTATTCATGCACCAAATTTCAATTTTTACTGAAACTTTCAGAAATCCATTTTTTTTTACCCTTCTCTCTTTCCTTTGGCATGGGTCAGATCATCAGATGGAAACATAGATATTCTTCCAGGAATGTTTTCTTTTGGTGACATAAAGTGTTGGACAGTCGAAATGGGGTGTGATTCTCTTGTGGAGTGCACCAAGCTGTCAAGGGCACTGTCTTTTTTCGCTCGTGGCCTGCATTGACTTTAACGACTGCCTCCCTCAGTCACGCCGGCTGTCCCACTCTCCTACTCTTCTGTAATCCTTTTGAACCATTCCTCCGCTGTTCCCTTTTCTGCCAACTTATTTCTGGACTGCTTCCTGTTGGATGCTTGAGCACATTTCTAGCAAACAGTAGTGCAAGACAGAATTGTTCCACAATGCAGAAGTTGAATTTAGTTGTTTATGGGATGACAATTTTTTTTTTTTTCTTACCTTCAAATTAAATTCTGGCATCTTTCTTTATGTGGAAACTCAAATACAGATAATCCCTTAAGCTGCACAAAGACAAAGTGACCGGTCCGCATCAAGAATGTCAAAGCCACAAACATTTATTTTGCTCTTGTCTTATATAAAAAAAAAAACCCAATAAGTTTTGTTGGATGATTTTTGTTTGTTTTCCGTTGACTAGGTTTCTTTTTTACTGAGGCATTTAAGGCTTAAATACCATTGAATTGGAGGCTTTAATGATTTACAGTGATCAATTTGTTTCATTTCATAAAAAGCTTTAATCAATTTCAAATAGAATAACTTGTTTATCAAAAATCTTTTTGCATTATCTGGGTGAAATATACATATACAGACTAGGTATGGCTTAGCAAGTTCTTGACTCTGTGTCACCATCAACAACCTGTCAGGATAATTTTTTTTAAAAACTTTTTTCAGAGCTCATTTAAATTGTTTGTGTTTGTATGATTGAGGGAGATTTGGTTCAAAAGCTTAATGTTAGTCAGCCACATCAAGATCCGTTTTAGGGTGCATTTGGGATTTTTGTTCCAAAACTCCTACCTTTCCAAATTTTTTATATCAGGCAGGCTGTTAATATGAGATGAAACAAACAAATCTTCTGTATTTTCCATCCAGTTGGCTGTGAGAAAGCACCACAACATGGTACAATCATCACCATGTTCAACACTTAGTATATTGGTTTTAAAAATCTCACTTGGCTTTTTCCAAACATAATTCTGTCCTTTGTGGCCAAACAGCTCCGTTATTATATTTTTGTCCTGCAAACTGTCTCAAAACATTCTCGTCTGTTTTCCACCCTGTCTTTCCAGGGGCACAATATGCCAGCAACAGAAAGACCACTCCTTCCAGTGACACTCCCGCGCTCTGGTCTGACAGCCGTTCCAGCCTCCACCAGCTCCCTTCTCCAGAGCCCGTTCAGGCTCCGGCCAGCACTGGCAAGCCTATCGGCTCCTCTTGTGGGCTCCTTGGGGCGAGTAGTAGTAGTCAGGGCCCAGGTGGCTCTGGTTCTGCTGTCAGCCCAGTGCTTGCGTGGCATGCCGCCATCACTGCTGCTCGACAAGCGCAGGATGACGTCGAAACGCCTGAGAAGGACTCGCGTCCCTCGGCTTGCGCTTCTGGACCGGCTCCTGTTGGCTCACTCGCACAGAGAAAGAGACAGCAGTATGCCAAAAGCAAAAAGCAAGGAGGATCCACCAACAGCCGGCCACCCAGAGCGCTGTTCTGCCTCACCCTCAACAACCCGATCCGAAGGGCCTGCATCAGCCTGGTGGAATGGAAGTATCTTTTTGTCATCTCTAAAGGTTGACCTTTAGAGATGATCTAGAATTTGAATGAATTTCAACCAGAAGATGCATGGAAGCAGTGGGTGTCTTTACTTTGAACACAATAGCTTTGCAGGATATATTATGTGTGCCATTTTTGCTTTGTTTGCAGTGACTAATAAAGAATACTGCGGTGAATGGAGTCACTGACGTAGGGAATAGGCTGGCATTGCAATATCTCAGTTAATGCATGAGAAGACGAAGCACTGCAACAAAGCACCACAAAATATCTAACAGATAAAAAAGATATCCAAGAAACAGGTGGTTATTACTGCTGCACACCCTAAGTACTTTTTGAAGTAAAGATTTCTCCTGTTACCTTTTGAAAGTGATTTTACCCCATTGCTGTTTGAACCGAAGGAAAAGTTAGTAAAGATAATAAAACCGATAGGTTTGCAGCACCAGCACAGCAGTTTTTTTTAAGTATGACTTAAAAAAAAACTTCTTACTGAAGCTGAGAATGTGACACTGTGAATGTGAATATTTCTTTCCTTAACATTTTCCTTTCAGACCATTTGATATATTTATACTCCTGTCTATTTTCGCCAACTGCGTGGCCTTAGCCATCTACATTCCCTTTCCTGGAGATGACTCCAACTCTACAAACCAAGAACTCGTGAGTAGTAACATAGATGCTGCTAGATTTATCACAAAGCTGATTTCAGCTGTGTATTGAACCTTAGTTATTAGTACAAGGTGTACAGAAAACAGATCTTTGCAAATTACTGCATTGGAGATAGTTATAAAAAATGGTAAGTCCATTTGTAATATACTGGAATATTGGAGATAACGTGATAAAATGGATTTATTCGTTTTGAGCATTCTTTTTAATCAATCTACTATGAGACCATGCAGAAGCAAGTTTGATGTTTGACATTCTTAGGATGTTAGGTGTCAGATTTTATTTTTTATCAAAGACACAGATGTGAAAAAGTAGACTCTGCCGGAGTTAACTGTGCAACAAAAATGGCAACTCTTCCATTTCTTTCTTTTACACACATTGGTTGCTTGCTGTTTGTGTCACCTTGTTTCATTAGCTGGATTTCTGGTTTTTTGGCTTTTATATGAAAGTGATAGGATTGGTGTTTGAACTTCATCAAAACGTTTCCTTCCCGGAAATACTTGGACAGGTGCGTCGGGTTTCATTGTTCTCTTGAGACAGGTGTCCGCCTGCATGCATGTGCTGACGTACAAATACTAAGTTGCTTATGTGTCATGACAAAGAGGAAATCAGAGATGAAAATAACTGTTTATATGTTTTACCCACCATATACCAATTTTATAACCTCAAACTACAAATAAGTAGATTTTATCACTACACAAATGAATATGGATGAATTTGTCTCACATCAGAGTTTGTGACACGGTAAAATGACATACTGATATGAAATTAAGCTGTATCTGAAGCAGTATTTTTTTTTATTGTTTTCCTGATCCATACCCACATGTCCAAAACAATAATTTCCAAGATGGTCCTGCTTGTCTGCTGTAGTAGCAAAAAGCACCGGTGCGACTAATAACATTAGCAGGCTCTGTCTGGATTAGTGTCTCTGTAAAGACGATCACTGACACGGGTGTCTGAACCAGGTTCCTGAAACTGGGTCATTAAAATTGGATCAAGCCTTGTTATTATTTACCCATGAGCTCTCTCTGCTTTGACTTTCAAAGTCTGTCGAGGCTATTTGTGCAGGGAAAAGTCCACATCTTCAACAGGACTGAGTGTCATGTAAGTTATTCATACTTCGAGAAATTAGACACATTTCCAATGTTGTGATCCAGACAGAGGCGCAAGTTTAATTACATAGAGAAACTATTGAGCAAGTTAATAATTTGGGTGATTAAGTATAATACTGTTTCCAGCTGAAATGGTACATTTTTACAAAAATGAAACATGTAGCAGAAATCAGAAGAGGTATTCTCTTCATTTGCTCATCACTAGCACATCATCTTCATTAGCACAAAGGTAAAGGAGAACGATGTCCTTATACAGTGCTACTAAAATATCTCAAATTTTCTCTCATTGTTTTCTTACTAAGTCAGCTTGCTTGTCATAACTGTATAGAGTATTGCCATAAAAAATATTGGAAGTGTTGCCATAAAACCTGCTGCGAGAACATGATTGTTGGTAATTTTTTTCAGAGGCAGTGGCTTTTCCAAAATTTAGACCTCCGTTCTGTAATTTAAATTAGTAGAGCTGTGTCGTTTGACATGCATCATGTGTCTGAACCAAAGACTAGAACTACTTTGGTTGGACAAACAGGAAATCGTCCCATTTAAACCATTTGTAGCAGTAGCCAGCTGCTGTTGGCACATTCACTCTACTTACTAAGTCACATTTGTTGTGATGTGGTTGACCTCAGTTTTCTTCTTTTTCATCTCGCTTAAAGATCATTTGCGATATTTGTAGATGCCTGACTATTTTGAATGTCATATTTAACTGAGGACTGGCTAAAAAGGACATGTTTAATATCTTACGTAATCAACAAAACATAAAACATTTGTCATGATGGCATTCACAACAATCACTTTTAGCCCAGTTTACAGAAAACATCAATTCAAGGCATTTTAGCCATGCAACAAATAGAAACACATTTGTTGCAACAGTAGAACAAAAACAAACAAACAAACAAACAAACAAACAAAAACAACAACAACAACAACAACAACAAAAAACAACTCAGGTTCGGAAATATTTACTGGACAGAACAATTTTCATTTAAGCCTGTTGAAAGAGCAAAATGAATTTCTAATATTACTTAATACAAACATTCACATTAGCACCAGAAGGCTTTTTCATACAGACAATACATACAATGCCTTTTTTTCCTCACTGCGTCTGGCAGTCACCCTTCTCAGGCTCAGAGGGAATTGTGTGTATAAACCAGTGAGACGGACACAGTTTCATGGTCTGTCAACAGATGGGGATTATTCACGCTGTCCAAGTCTACACTCATTTCTTACTATCCAATGTACAGTATGTGTAGCTGAGGAAAAACATACGTGCTTTGTCTAATGAAACATAAGAGACGCAGGCTGTATAGTTTTTTTCTGTTTGGATGTCAAAGCAATAATTGATTTGTTCTCATCAAAATACACAGCATTACTTAGAATATATTACCAGTGGGATGGAACTACACTTTGGTAAGATTATTTAAGATTTCTTGCTGAGTTTTTCAACTGGAAGACTAAACATTTTTTCCCTTCTGACTTAATTTTAGATTCATTATTTAATCCACTAATTGTTTCCAAAAAAAAGTTGTTTGTTTTTTTAAACCCAGGAGTCCAAGTCAGGAAGAGAACCAAATAATCTGTTTCGCAGAACGTTGACTGTGTTTCATACATGCAGCAGCCATGTTGGATGTTTAACTCGGGGTTGCTCCTATGGCGACTTTGATGTTACCACCCAGATGGTTGGAAATTCCGACATTCTTGTGTAAACTGAATGCACCATATGATTCACGGCGCCATCAATTCCCACTGTTGCCAGCTACTCAGCATGCAAAGTAGCTCTTGGCTGTCCTGAAAGTCGCTAGAAGTCGCTATGACATCACTAACTAATTTGCAGATTTGTGTGATCTGGGCAGTAGAATAAAGGAATATCACTCTTGGTGAGACAAAAAGTGATTAAGAAGACTCTGAATATGTTCAGAACTACAAATAATTTAATAATATAAATATTTACCTGAAGCTACAAGGATCAATTTTGCATAATATCAGATATAATCTAAAGTAGTTATCAGAGGCACACACAGAGGAGGAGGAGAATCGGTGACTGAGGCCGTGTGAATCAAATTTAGGGATTTATTTGAGTGCCACCGCAACATGAGAAATGATTTTCATATTATATTTACATCCTTTGTAATCCAGAGACAGATCACTGGCAGCTTTGTGCGTTCATGATTCAATTGCAGTGTGGAAACAGAGTGAAGTGGGTCTCCTTTCTGCCCTGACTGCAGGCTGGGTTTGCTGTCAGACCGACCACCTGTAAGCGTGTTGGAGGTGCGGCAGCTCTTACTGTTAGCCAATATCGCCAAGTCTCCAATAACACAAAAACAAGTTTCTACATTTGTTAGTAGATTTGTTTGAAGAAAAAAAAAAAAAAAACTTCACTCGACTGCTCTGAAAAGTTGCTAGATGTTGCATGTTCTTAGCACATTTTGACTGAATGCTCATGCAGCTCTGATCCTAAGTATTCAGTGTGTGTAGTTATCTTTATTATGGTTTAAACTGTCAGGTGTCAGATATCTGCTTTCAGGAAAATCTGAGAGTGGAGCTCTTTCCACAGTATTGTTCGTCTAGTAATCCGTGAAGATGATGAAGGCTTTTTAATTAGATAAGGTTAGCTTATAAAAAACTCACACAGAGATAATATTTAGCTGTTGCAGTGGATCTATCCTGATCTTCTCCTGGAGTGTGTTTATACCTGATGAATGTGATCGGGTTTTTGAGGGTGAGGGAGAAAGAGAGTGTGCAGGAGGGCAGAGAAACTGTGCGTGTGACCAGTTTGAGGGATTAAGCTGGGCGGTGGATTAGTAGTCCCTAAATGAGAGGAAGTTGCTGAGGCAGAGAGGAGGAGCGAGAAGAGAGGGATGGAAAGAGGGATGGATGGATGTGAAAATAGACAAATTCACCTACATCCTATATTTTATGTTTTTCACTCTGCCGTCTATTTGACTTAATTTCTCTTTTCATAGGATTGACAGGGTCATATTGTTTTTTAAATGAAGGTCAAATCAAGCACATATGTCAATAAAATGGTGTTATTATGGTTGATTGGTGTGCAGAGCTGTTGCTAACTAGCTTTCAGGATTTTACTTAACTGAGAATTTCAAAGAAAAGCAACAACATCAAAAAAGGTTGAAACTTTATAAAACTATTTGCTCATGAATACAAATAAACCAGTTCTGTAAAAACGTAAGTGAAGTGCAGATCATCTGATTTGATATTTGAACATTTAAACCAGCATTTTGTCTTGTCATCAGATGGACAAAATGTAAAGTTATATACAAATGTTGGTATTTTAGATATTAAAATGACTGACTGCTGTATGGTTAGGCCTGTACGGACGGATCCTCTGCTGGGATTGACCAGACTGGTTGATTCTGAGTTTCATCAGATCGTTAGTGAGTCGTATCCAAATGTGTCATCCATGTTTGGAGTCTGTGCTGATTATTAGAGTTCATTTGAACTGCATGTGGGTGAGCCTTTCTGTGAACAGCATGAGTCACGGATCAAAGGATAAATAATGTTTTGGGTAATTTAGAGTATAAAGTTAAAACCATGGTAACAAGCTTACTTAAAAATATTAAAAGTAAGGGCAGGATGAATGTTTGATGTGACAGAATTGATCTTAACTGGACTTCCTTCAAGTGTATCTAGTATGAAAAATACCTGAAAATTAGACCTTTATTGGCATTTTTCTGGGTGAATTCAGACATAGTTCAGAGTTCAAGCAGGTTTAAATTGTAATTTTTTTAATTGTAAAAAAAATATCGTGTTCTTCTGGTCTTGAATGAAAGGAAAAGGACAGAAGATAAACATATTTAGTGTAAACTGAAACAAGATTTGTCATAGGTTTAACGCTTGAACTTTTTCACATCGACTCATGTTACAATGACAAACTCCAGCATATTTCCTTTGACTGATCAACACAATGTGCCATATATAGTGAAGGACAACTAAAAGGAAACATGGTTTTAAACGTGTGTGGTGCTTTTGTCTTCATCTCTCTTGACTCAATAGTTTTACAGTGACGGCTGAAAGTCTTTCAGGGTTTGTCTCTACCAACTTGGAGAGTGGATTGTTTTTTTCTATTGCTCTTTGCAAAGCAGCCTTAACCCTGTAAGACTGGATGGAGAGTGTTTACTACCAGTGGTTCTCTGTTTGGCTTAGCTCTAGACTTTGACTGAGTCATTCCAACAGAGCGCTGGCTTTTTGGGACTGTTGTCCTGAAAGACAGACCTCTCTCCTAGTTTAAAGTATTTTGCAAACTCTAACAGTGTTTTTTATTTTATTTTTGTTGCCCTTCATTTAGCTTCCTCCATTTACCCATCAACTCTGAACAGCTTCCTTATCCCTGCTGCAGAAAGCAGCTGCACAGCATGTTGCTGCCACCATGATAAACCACCAAGGGGTTGTGTGTCCAGGATGTTACCACACACTGCTTTGATCATGTTGAACAAAAAGTTCAAGTTTGATCTCATCTGGCCAGAGCTTCTTGTTGTTGTTTATTTATTTTAAAAGGGACAACACACATCACATAATATGCCAGAGATAAACACAAAGATTAGTTTTCATCTGCAGTCTTCAAAAGTAATTAATAACCTATAAATAACTTTGTGCTTGTCAGACACTATATAGCAAAAGTTCAGAGTGCATCTATAACCTCTGTCATAGCTGTTAATTAATTGTGCACTTGTATAATTTTCAGATGTACATCCTAAAAAAGATTTTAAAGATTCACTTTATGTCACTTTTTTACATTTCCTGATTGTGATTCACAAATAAATTGTCTTATTCTGTGGGGTGATTTCTTATTCTCAAACAGTAGTTCCTCTGCCGTGTGTGTATATGTGCATAAAATAGGCAAAGCACCGAATGTTTGAGGTTTCCATTCGTAAAATAAAGAAAAAACAAGTATGAAACTGTTTTTTTTTTGGTATCTGCCCACACAGATTTGGATCATGTGAAGGTTTTCTGTCTTTTGGAGCTTGTTTGCCTCTTTCATATATAACAGAAAGCCCAAGTCTACACACACGGATGTGCATTTGCCCAAAGTTCAAATTTTGTCTGTTTTATTGTAAATCTGAGGGTTGAAAGTCAGGTTGCATCACTCTTTTTTTTCCATGAGGGATTAAAGGTTTAGAGAGCAGGGGAAATGAGAGTAAAGCAGCAGTTTTTTGATCACATGGCGTTTCTGTGTGTGTGTGAGAGAGAGAGAGACACAGTGAGTGAGAGAGGCTGAATGTGTTGTAAAGAACGATGGAGAGATTTGATTTGTGAGGCCTGAGCAATTATGGATCATAGCGACTTCAAGTTGTTGCATTTATTTCTGTCTTCAATTCTGCAATAAGATCGTACTTCACTCTGAACCCAGGAAAAGTCATTGCAGCTGACTCGATGATTATTAATTTCTTTCTGCTGTTTTCTTTTCTTCCTCACAGTAGAATGCAGTTTCAGGATTAAAAGTGTTCTTTGTGAAAGAATGCAGAGGAAAAAGACGCCAGTGTTTTCTTTTCTCATTTTCCACATTGGTGTGGGAAACGTTGCACCGGATGTGATGCTAAATTATTTTTGTAAAGTGCTATAAACCTGTGAATAAATATGAGAACAAAGGGTGGGTGTGAGCAGTTGGTGCTAAAATACAATTATGTTTTCCATCTTGTTTTAGAATAATCTGCATTGGTAACGAAAAATTCTGGTTTTTTTTTACGTAAAATTCTGCTATAAAAATACGGATAAGGAATAAATACATATTTTAAAGCAAAAAAACAAAATAGGTACATTTAAAGCACTATTTTTTTGTGTAGTAGCAGTAAAACCTTTTACTACCCAATAACAAGGTTGGGAGTTTAAATGTCCTGTGGGTCAGATAGTATTGCCATTAACACAGTGAAGCCAATAAACTCTATTATTTTTACTTTACAAACATCTTGAAACACAATCAGAAATTCTTTTTACACCTCACACCTGAAATCCACTCTCTGATTTTACTTGACTCTCAACTTTGTGGCTGGGTTGCTGTCATTCTCAATCACTTTCACTTTGTTTCAGTACCACTAAGAGTTGTCTTAAATACGAAGTAGTGGAAATACTTTGCAGCTTGCCTCATTAAACAGGAGGCGTCGTATCTTATTACCATGCTGAGCTTCACAGAGCTCCTGAGGAGCATGTCTATGTGCTGGATTTTATACATCTGTGGCCAAGGAAGAGATTAAAATGTCAGTGTTCGATGGTTTGAGGATACTTTTGGTAATATACTGTATCATGATTATGTGTTTGAATCTATATGAAGTATATGTGTAGGTGGATGTAATAAAGGATGTGTTTATGTAGATGGGAGAGTGTGAATTGTGTCATATTTAGGCTAAATCTTCCCTAAGCTGCAAGTTATAAAATAATATGCATATAAGCATCCTTGTGTTTACATGGGACTTTGTAATACTGCCACTTCTGACACAGCATGGTTGCGTTGTTGGACCTGGCCTAAACTCAGAACCTTAAGGAAGGTGAGATTTTATTTTTTGCAAAATGTAATGTGTATTTGTAATTCTTCTACCATTGTGTGCCTACAAAGAAATGCTTGTCTAATGGGTATAAAAAGTCAGTTATTTTGTTTTAACTCTAGATGTAGACACGCTTATGAGAATCTCCGTTTTTTTGTCCTACTTTTGAAGTTAGAGACACATTTGCCTTCCTTAATTGTGTTCTCTTGTCTTTCACATTTTGAGACAAAGAAAAAGTTTTTATTGTCTTATTCTGACAGAACAGAAAAAAGGAATCATGGATTACTAAAGAAAATATTTTTAAAGCTCTGGATCCATCCATGGTACTTCAGTTGCATGTAACTTATAGGACTAGTCAGGGATGCTATTTATTATGACCATATGATTATGTTAAAAATTCCATTTATTCCATAGCGTAGTTTTTTTTCACTAAAGGAAAGTAAAACAATTAAATGTTGGATTTTTGCAAGTTTTTAGAAATGGCAGACATTGGGTAGGATGCTGTCCTTTATGTCAAATCTTGAAGAAGATTTTTTTTTTTTCATTATCATTTTTTTATATGTATTTTCCATAACCTGAAGAACAATTGCTGTCTCCACAAAGTCTTGTTCAATTTGAGTCTATGCACACAGACACTACCTCATTTTATTTTGGTTCCCCGTCTTTACTCCTCTTCATTTTCAGCGCAGAAGCTGATCTTATCAGAGTTACAGCCATCTGAATTCAGACAGAACACAATATGTTTCATAATTTGTATTTTCTACCCTACAGATACAAGAAATTTAAATATGTGAGTGAATATAAAGATGTGCCAAACGGGCTATAAAGGACACTGGTAGAGCTAAATTGTTGCAGCTGAGATAAGTAATCATTTTTCTCACTTGTTTCAATATTTCTCATAAAATATGCTGAATTAATAAATAAATATTTCCATTGTTGAAGCCCATACTGCATCACAGAATAGCCGATGTTAGCACCCAAGGAGATCATCTGATTTCTTAAGGCCTCATTTACCCTGCTGGTTTGCTCTGCTAAAGATCACTCACTGCCCATGTGTCACGTTATGTTTGTGTGGGGAAGAGTGTGTGTGTGAGAGAGGGTGTGTGTTTGGATTGTTAGGCAGAAAGAAAGAGATGTTTACCGAGTTGCCACACCACAGGCAGGGAAAAAGGTTCATGCATGAATCTTGTGTAAATATATTAGGTAATCTCAGGTTTATCTGTCTGGTAAACCTCTGTCTTTGAGAGTAATAGTACTGAATAACAAATTAACTTTGTAAACATAAGTGAAACTGATGCACACACTAGAAATAGATTGTTTATGCCACCAGTTAAGTAACCATAAAGTCCAGCTACAGAAAGCACGGACTACATCAGGGCTGATTTATTAAAACTGGAAAATAACAATGAGCCAGCAGTCTGGACACAGAGGCAATGGAAAAGATCGCTCCAGTTTTGGTCCCTTTCTATTACAACATGATATGCTTGAAATAAGAAATAAGAACATACTTTTTAAACTAAATACTGGTATTAGGAACTTTTTTATCATTAATTCATGACTTTAATTCATTCATGGCCTGTAATGCGCTTTGAAATGGAAAACATAAGGGTACATGCCATTTATGTAAAGTGTGTTTTAATTCTCGTTGGCTGTATAATAAACACTTTTAGTGACAGTGACAAGGATGTTGAGTGAAATAAAAAGCAAGCATACCTTAAGCTCACTGCTACAGAACTGTCACAGTTGGCTTGTCGGAAATTTACAGATAATTAAAAAAAATATATATTTTACACACATTTTTTTACAGTAAATTTGAGATAAAAATTTTTTTATTAACTTTCTTTTGTGCTGAACCATATTTAATATTCAATACTTCAGTAGTAAGTTTGGTTCCTGTTATGAAGGTCACATTTTATTGTTTCTGGAATATAATCATGCAAACCAAGTAATTTAATACTTTGCATATATCTATCTTTTTATGTTTAGCCCTTAATCAAGTCTTGTTGCATAAAAGCGTTCAACCAACATTATGGACTTATATATTTTCTTGGCTTTCATGCAGGTTTGCACATTTTGTTGTGAGACTGAGTTGATGTTTGCTCACTGCTCTGGTACAGCCTCATAACAACCTCGTCGCTCATTACAGTCCGGATTTTCCTGTTCATTCTTAGTGCATCATAAAAAGCTTGTTTTTACGACTGACACAGAAGACTCAAAGCACAGAGAAGAACCATATAAAATATGAAATCTGAAGTTTAGTCTTTTGAACTTAGGTAAAGCATCTCCACATGATGTTTTATGCTATCTATCATTCTCCTCTTGAAGGAGTAGTTTGAGGTTCTAGGAAGACACTATCTTTACATTTTGTAAGAACAGATTGTGTAAATCATCTTTATGTTCCAACATTGTCCACACAGCTATGAATAAGTGATTTTTCTGGGGAAGAACTTGAACTAGCTTGCAGAGTTTTGATCTCAACCTGACAAAACACCTTTGACATGATTTGGATGAGTTGAGCCTTCTCGTCCAACATCAGTGTCTGACCTCACAAATGTCCTTCTGGAAGCACGGCTGAAATCCTTTAAAACACACTCATGAACCTCGTGAAAAGCTTTCCCAGAGGAGTTGAAGCTGTTATAACGGCAAAGTCTGTGCCAACATCATATTAAGCCCCATGGTTTAAGAATGGGATGTCACTGAAGTTCATGTGTGTGAAGGTCAGTGACCTCTTACTTTTGGCAAGATAATGAAAAATTCTGTTCTTTTTTCAGATTGCAGAGCTCTGTGTTTCATACTTAAGGTAAAGACAGCGGACTACAGGGATCGATTTTGTAATTACTGTCCTCAGAGAGGCAGATTTACAACTAGGTGTGTGGGTGAATGTGAATGTCTCTGTGTGCGAGTGTGTATGTAGCTACTGTAAAGCAGCTTCTGGACATTTATGATAATACAGCTTCATTACCATCACCGTGAGTCATCTCCTTCCTTCTCTGAGCTGTCACTCCTCTTCATCATTATGGCGTATTAAACTTAGGCTCCGTGCACATAAAAAAAAAAAACCCAGTTCATTTGACCTTAAAAGAACAGGAAGTAACACACAGAGGTTAGTGATTAAAATACTCATTTCTGTATCTGCAGCTTGAGGAGCAAAAGGCCATATTTTGAATCAATTAGTGGCCATAAAACACTAAACATGTTTGGATTTCATTTGAGAGCATTTTTTAATAAACAGCATGGACACACACACACACACACACACACACACACACACACACACACACAGACACACAGCACAGCTCCAGAGTGCATGTTTTAATGTTACGCAAGTGTTTGTGTTTTGCAAATGGAGCCCAGGGGCTTTGCAGGTTTTAAGGCTGCAGGGTGACAGATGCCCAGATGTCAGGAGGCCTGCAGGACTTACTGCTTAGCACCCAACTGCCAAGAGACTGCAGCCTCTGGAGGAAATATGGGCCACAAACATAAACACACTCTCCGAGCCACACAAATACATAGCCTTACAAGCGCATACTGTAGATTGAACACCTGATATTTTAAAAGGTCACTTTTTTTTCCTCGAAATCAGCCACTAAGCGTTATCAGCATTGTGCATCAGAAAAAAGTGACGGAATCAGTGTCCTGTTGGACTTGACCCAAATTGATTTGTGCAGACTACAAGCTCTTCATATTGAATTTCAGTGAAAGATTAGAGGCCTAAAAAAAAAAAAAAATCATACATTAAAAAATATTTTAGGACCAAAGAGATTACAGTCCAAACCAACCTCAGCAAGACTGCCTATTTTTTATTTTTTATTTTTTAGAAATGAGAATCAAAGCCTATATTTTTGTTGATGGTGTAATATTATAATACAAACTTTCTGCCACTGTTTAAGAATAACTCATATTTATTGCACACAGAATATTAACTACATCATTGGTTAACACGTTTTATTAGTTCCTTTTCAGTCCTTTCACCTTCTTGGAGGGAGATTTTTACGTCCCGTCTGAAATGAAAACAGGACATTATGCAAACAAAGCTGTCAAAAATGAAAAATAAAAGTAGCCCGTAGATTGGAGGGTCAGGAAATGTGATGAGGAGATTATCTGTTACAGCTAAGCAGGTTTATGGCTCGTGGGACAAATGAGAAGTTAAATCTCCAGCATAAACCAGTTTCCTTCTTGATGTCAGGATGCCTTGCTGTACAGACAAAGAACTTACTTCACTGCAGCACATTTGTTTGCCATATATGACAGTGCAGCACATTTGTTTCACTGTCATAAATCTATACGATACTTTATGTTCTTGTGTCTTTGACGGCAGCTTCAGCTGATAAATCACAGCATTCGGTTTAGATTTTTTAGGACCTTGTATTTTTTTTGTCTGGAGAAAAACCTGCATCTCTATATTCATTATGTTCCTCCTTTACCTAGTTTTACATACAGCACAGCCTGCTGCTGTGACAACTGTGGCCATGGAGACTAGTGGAGTGTCCACGGAGCAAGCTCTCAACAGGGGAGATAAAGGTGCAGAGAGGCATACTGACTGCAACTGGATATTAAGAAAAGAGCGCAAAGGACTGGACAGTGGTCAGACTGGACTGGAGAGTAGCTTGAAAGGTGGAAAGAGCCCCTGAACTGGTCTGTGATCGTAAAACGGAGTGAAAAAATTAGTTAGCATGTTGGAGGATGAAGGTAGGGCTGTAGGTGTGAAGCTACAGAAATAAAGTAAAGGGGAATTTAAGGATGTTCAGCTGAAAGTTGTAATATCTTTATTCCCTAAATACAGAATCCGCTAGAAGGCTTTACATCCTGGCATTTTATTGCCACAAACCTCAATGACTCAATGACTTCTTGCCGTCACCATGTTTGTAACATGGTGTTGGTTTCTTTAAGATGATGTGCAATGTTAGTTTTTGTTCTCCACTCTGCACTTTGCATGTCAGCCAAAATGTTTATTTATTTAAGTTTTTGCGAAGTTTAGTAAGTTTGGTCATTTCTTCCACATACCTGCTTTCTCTTCTACATGGTTTGTTTAAAGATATAAAGATATATCTTTAAACGATGGCTTTCTTTATGCCACTTTTACATATAGGCTGGATTCCCGGAGTGTAAAGTCAAAATTAAGTAAAAATTAAAAAATAAAATACAAATCATGATGGAATATAGTGGGTTTTGATTGTGGTTGTTAAAAAATGTCAGTGTTTCATGTATTTTTTCATGTATTTCTGTGTTTAATGACATTTCTTTTGATTAAGAAATGTATTTGTTACTTTGTATCATCAATAAGTATAACAATAATATATAAAGACATTTAGATGCCTTAAAGTTGAGATTTGCATCACAAAAAATATCTATAATGTAAAATTCTCACATTTTTGTGTGTATTTTCAAGTTGAGAGGGTCTATGCTCTGTTTCTAGCCATTCAATTTTGAATTTGCCTTCTTACCTAAACACAGGGTCTGGTAAAACTATGTCAAACATCTGAGACTGTTTATGTGTCATAGTGAAGAATTACACCGATGCTGCTGCTGTGCTCGTCCTAATTCCAGCTCTGGATTAGGTTTTGGTGGTCAGCGTTGCCGCTGTTGGCTGTTTTTGACTGTATTTGTAGCCATGCTCACTGTTCGGACATTCGGATTATGAACATCCACGACTAAAAATAGATTCCACCTACAACTGCATACGGTTTATTGGAAAAGAAAAAACACAGGATAGAGGCTGAGCTCATACAAATGTGGACAGAAGTTGATTTGAAGAAAATAAGTAATACTGGAAATTAAGTGACTTAACTGAATGTTGTTAGTGAGGATCCAGATATAAGCAAGAGGAGGTTATCAGGTTAGTGTAACAACAGAAGTTGATCAAAGCTGCCTCCTCCAAAGAATTGATCTGTAATTGCAGCTTTATTTGGTGGAGACATTTTAATGTGAGGCAGTTGTAGTCTCTGAAATATGTCTGCTGCAAAGCATCAAAGCGTATTCTGATGAACTTTCAATATTCTGCATCTTATTATGGGAAGAAACAGCATTCAAGTAATTGTGGACTGCTTTAAACATTTCGTCGTGCAGCGTGTACATGCTTTAATCATCACTACTACTGAGCAGTGCAGCGTTACGTCTGATCCTGACCTCATCTGACAGTTGCATGGCCAGTGTCAGAGTTAATCTTTTCTCTGATGGCCCACTAGCTTGATGTTTTTTTTTCCCTCCCTCTCTTCTGTTGACTCAAACCTGTTGGTAGCTGTTATCTTCTGAGGAAATGACTCTGCATTTGTTGCTGCATTGGTTAGACAGGAAAGTGGAATCTACACTAACAACAAGTGGTTGTTGTTAGTGTAGATTGAGAACATATTTTGTTCTCTGGTCAATTAGTCTTTTAGTACACTCAAATACCACATTTATAGTGTGCTAATTGGTCTACTTTATGTGTCTGTAGATGCATTTCTGTGCGCTACTACTGAATATTTAAATTTCCCCCTTGGGGATGAATTTAGTATCTGTCCGTTCGTCCGTCCAAGAAAGATAAAACTCAGTGATACTCATAGATTTAAAGCTTTAAAATCACTGAGCTAGAGTGTCTTGCAAAGCTATTCATACTGTTTTAACTTTTACACATTTCTTCTTCCTAGAACTACAAAGTAAAATATATTTTATTGGGATTTTATGTGGGAAAAATGAACCCAAAGTTGTGCTTAATTGTACAGTGCGTCTCTCCCACTGCACAAAAAAGTTCTGCCAAATGATGTGTCAAGGTGATGATGTGCAAGAACAGAATGACGTGATTTTGTTCTCGGTTTCTCTGCACCCTGAGAGGTATTTCTTGGTCTAATGACTGCTTAAGCTGCTCTTGTTTTCTTATAAAAGCCCTGATAGTGAAAAGCTCATGATGTTTGTATTCCTAAGGAATGGTGTGATGGTAGCACCTTCTTCTGTGGACAAGCTCATGTGACTCAAATGGTCTTTATGCTGCTGCAGAGAGAAAAAGTCTTGGAGCTTTAGCTTTGGCAAACTAAATCTCTTCTGCTGTTTTTGGAAGTGGTAAATAAAAAGTTATTCTCAGACTTAGAGAGCTGGAACAGGTTCTGCCTGAAAAGTTGACTAAAATGATCATATCCAGTAAATCTCTTCCAAGACTTTCTTATTAGCATGCAGCAAGACCAACTCAGTGCTGAGTGTTTAGACAGTGAGAAAGAGGGAATTTTTATTTTTCTTTTCTTTGTTTTCTCTTTCATATTCTTTACACACTAATTTTTTTTTCCAACATCGTAACCTTACAAAGGGGAAATAAAGCTTTTTCTATTGCTGCATTATCAAGCCAGATCAACTGATGCACCGTCTCAATACTGACAGACAGTAGTTATGCAGATATTCCCTTAAACCAAACACAAGAGTTTTTAAAGGGATTTATTTCACGTGTTGCTACTATACTTAAAAAAAAAAGAAGCTGGAAAAGCAGGTTATCTAGCTGGAAAGTTCAAGAACACAAAGCTGCTGATTTAATTTCAATTAAAAGATTGAGTCTGACTCAAAGAGATGTGCTGATAAAATAGACTCAACGCGCTTTCCTTGTTACACGGCATGTACTGTTCTGCACATTACGCGGCCGTTTTCAGTGATGTGCATTAAGGGATTCTGAGCCACGACTCGGTGGCTTGATAATTATCAAGCGGAGACGAATCTCTGTCTGCTCATGTTATAACAACTGTTAATCTGAGGACAGACCTCATTTTGCAGAGGAGATGTCTGTGGGAGATAAAAAGAATAAAAAAAAGAGAAACGTTAAGAGAAGCAAGAAGAGACGTGAAGGTCAGGAAATTTAGAAGAGGAACTGACGCTGTTAATCACATCTTTCTATTCTCTCTGTTTCTTCTTTATTCCAGAGCTTAAAAAGAAAAAAATGTCACAGTGGATTATGGAGAATTCGCAGTTCTTGTTCTTAACGTACTGGTTAAGGTGTTGACAGATCAGCTGTGAAAGTCTCATCTGACATAAACACACACGTTGTGTGTGAGATGAGATGGTACATGACATCACGTTGACAAGAATGAGGGAGAAGATTTTAACAACATTATCAAGGAATGTTTTGTGAATCACAAAGTGCTTTTGAAATAATATCTGTTCAGTGTAGAATAATTCAACACAGGCTTCATTCAGGCATCATAAATACATTGACAGGCGTCATAATGTCTGGAAAAAGTGATCAAAATGACCTCTTTTTTTGTAAGTGTTCCTGTAGAATAAATGTTTTGTCAAAGTGTGTTTTACAAATGTATAATTGTTAAGTTTAGATTTTATAAATCTTATATCCACCCTCTGTTTCAAGAAAGAAGAAAGAATGTCTTGGGGAAAAAAAAATTGCTCCAACAAACAGAATGAAAAAAGCAATAAGTACAGTTCAATAACGATGAAACATCTGAGTGTCTGAACAACAAAGGCTCACTATCTGGGATCTTCCCACGGTGTATTTTGAAATCACTCATTACAGAGTTTAAGTAGGTCAACGCTTCGCTTACTGCTGCACTCACAGTTGTGTATTTGTCACTGGATTCATAAAGTTTATTTTCCCATTTAGTTCTGTTAGTCACTGTTTGTATTTTAACATCGTCAGCAGGTTGTTTTGTTGCCCCTAAACCTATGCTTACTTCTTGTTTCCCAGCTGCTGGTGCAGATGGGAGATCAACTGATCAGGATTGTGATGCATTCACATTCACCTCTGATTGTTTAAAACAGCTTCAATAAATTAAGTTGGGGATGTTGTGGGTGCAATTTACAGAGAGGCTGTGATAATTAATGTGTAGCTAAATTGACCCCATGTACTACAGTCATTCACAAAAATACAGAATAAAGTAGGCATATGGAGCACCAAAACTGACATAATTAAAAATAAAAGCTGATGTAAGGGTGTCTGAAGACATCCCAAAAACTCAAAAGCAAATAGGTTTGTAGCCTTTAGGCTTGAAAACATCCAGGCAGGTTTGTTCCATAGTTTGAAATGAGAAACGTGGTACTCTCAGTTTATAGTGGAAGGAATACCTTTCTCTCATTGTTTTCTTTTTACATTTGTAATATTTGTATTCTCTTGCTAAGAAGCACTTCTGGATGGTTGAAAATCACGTTTCGTTGCTTTGTACATGTGGCATGTGCAATGACAGTAAAGTCTATTCTATTCTATTCTATTCTATTCTATTCTATTCTATTCTATTCTATTCTATCTTCAACAAACAATTTTTAAAGAAGCAGTATGGTGTATTTTTCAGGCATAATTTCATAATGCTGTAATTATAGCTACTTGGTTAAAGCACAATCAACCAACTGTTACTTTCAGTTGTTATAAAAATGCTTCACATATCAAATAAGACTTAAAGAAATTTGACCTTGTAATTTGACGCCATAAAATTTGGCCTCTGTCTCTTTAAGAAGCACCTACTCTCTTCATTGCTACAATGCTTCTCATTATGCCATTTACATCCATTCTTAGAAATGCTGAATACTTTAGTAATAACTGCAAAATCTAATTTCTCAAGTATTTATTTATCTTTTTTTAGGAACTTATAATTTTTTCTTAAATGGTAATTAACCATTTGTTATAGAATAAATGTTATCTTTATAAGCAGCTGTTTTTTTATTATTATTATTTTAGCCAGTAAAACAACTAAACTTACAGAAATCTCTTAAATAGGTAGCTCACTTTTAATAGAGAATTACAGTCGGTCTGATCAGTGTATTAAGTGGCTGATGAGGTCATATTAAAACAGCTTAGATAATGCAATCCTGTCACATTTTCACCACGTCACTGAGATTACATTAGGACCTCAGGAAATGGTGTCATCTTGTGAAGTAGGGGCGTAATATGTCTTCCATAATGGTGATATCAGTGAATCATTTGCTGGCAGTGTTGTGAAGCACTGAGCAGTCCATCCTGAGCCTTTCTTGCCCCCATTAATCTCATTAAAACCAAAGGCAACACAGGATAATAGGGGCTGATTAGCCTGCTTCTGGCTGCCTGGCTGATTCACCTTCATGGCTCACACAACAGCACACACTCTGACACACACACACAAACACTCTCACTTTTGCTCCCTCATAACGACATGCACAAACGCTGAACTGCTTTGTCCTATGAAAACCCTTATGATGATGATTATCAGAAGAAGATGAGCAGTTTTGCCAACCGATGTTATTTTGAAGGCGTTGCTGGTCTCAGATGTTGTTCTTCTCAGAGAACCGGAGCTTTGAAGTTTTCTCCACAAACAATCGGACCTAAATAATTTCCGGTTGTCTTTTCGTCCTTAAAGTCAAAGCTAAACGAGGCACTATCTGACTCTACCGTGCTCTTTATTATTGATTATTTCCTTGCATTCAGTGATAAAATTCAAGTTTTTATTGATACTTTAAAACTGTGTTAATTTGTAATAATGTCTTGTTTACATCACGTGACCTGATGCCGTCACTACATTATGTCATGTTGGAGTACCTGTTGGGTTGGGTTGGGTGAGGCTGATGAAGGTTAGACTGAGCACACACACAAACCAGACACACTGGAGCCACACCGCATCGAGCGTTATGTCAGCTCATGTTAACATCAGCGAGGGAGGTGACATCGACTGAGCGTGTCACTGCTCTGTGTGCGTGTGTGTGTGTTCGCGCGTGTGCGTGTTTGTGTGTGTGTGTGTATGTGATGCTCCCAGCTGATTTGTTAGGTAGGTTAGTCATGATGATCATGGGGCTGCAGCAGCTTTTCTTCTGGATCGATTGTACACAAATGCACAGTCACTCTCAAATAAGTTTTGAGTGCAGCAGACGTTTTGCTGGTTTTTAACAGCATGTTTGTAATCAGGCCCGTGACGTTATTGGCGGGAATCCACAGAGAACCCGATGTAAAAGCCCAGTCTTAAAATATTACAAATAAAGAGTGTTAAATGTATGTGTTTTATACGAGCCCCATGATGTAAAGGATCTTCGAGGACTGCTGTTTTGTCATTTATCTTCAATATCCCTTTGATGGTTTTCTGTCTCTGGTGGCTGTCGATGTTCATTTTTGTTTGCTAAGCAACATGGCACTATATTAAAGTTCAATCATGGCATTTTTGGTTTTATTGCATAAATATTGTCGGCACTCTCTGGCTGCACTAATCTGTCCCACGCAGACATCTTCTGAGCGCACAGTCTGTGGAACATGCAGGAGACAAATATAATCTTCGCCTCGTTTATTGGGCTTTAGACCCGGGGCACCCAGATGTAACGGTGTAATTTCAACCACGACTGCTGTGATGCTTTATGTTGTGAATGTTTGTACCACATGCCCTGACAAGTTAGGAATTTTGAAGTGTTTTTGAAAAATCATTGTTATATTTTACTACAAAAGTGTGTCGTTACTGTAGATACTTTTTCTGTTTATTTAGAAAATGTATTTGTCATTTATAGTTCCTAAAGAGAAATCAAAACTGCTCTGGTTAGGATGCCTTTGGATGGATGGATGGATGGATGGATGGATGGATGGATGGATGGATGGATGGATGGATGGATGGATGGATGGATGGATGGATGGATGGATGGATGGAGTTGGCTAAAAATCTCTGAAGCTCTTACTTGGTTGGTTGGCCTGCTTTAGAATGTCATTGTGACCGTTTTTCGCATTGCAGTCTAAATGTTCATGCACTGCCATCTCCTGCAAACCTAGAGAGGAAAAAAGAAATAAAATTCTGCAGACCAGCAGCTGTACGGTTAACACATTCACCGTTGTCTCCTCCAGTCACTCTTTCTCACACACTTCCTGCTTCTGAAAGCAGTGATGTCAGATTATATGTAACTAGGAGTCCGGATTTGTGTCGCTTAATGTTTGATTTCATGACAATGGATATATTTAACAAAATGAAGATACTGATTATTATTTCTTCACAGAGGAAGCTGGGCATATCGTATCATGTTTATTTTACTTAAACCCTTTAAGTCCTCTAAATTGAGCTCATTTTCTTCCCTGATGGATTTGTCTGGCATGTTTTTTTATAAAACTGCTCATACATTTTACCTAAATGAGGCATATTGCTGTAGCATAATTCATTATTCAAATACAGAGCCACACGGCATTACAAATGTCTGGATAAATCTTAGGGAAGGTCGTCTACATAAACTGAGAGGACTGAAGTTGACCAAGAGCTTTTGTCCTTCAATCTGATTTAAAAAGAAAAGCAAAAATCTATCTTGTTCAGCTTAGTGCTGAGAAACATTTGAGCGCACATAAACATCGCTGATGACTTTATGGATTATTTAAACTAAATGAAATACACATTTTGAAAGGCTCGGCTTTACCATGTTCTCAGTGTTGTTGATCTTCATCTTATTACCGGAAGGTTTCTAACTGCTCAAGCTATTTGTGCGCGCAATGCCATTGTAACCTCAGATAAGTGAAGGAAAAATGTCCAATAAAACCTTCTTTTGAATAATTAGTTAGTCATAAGAGCCTGGGGAGCGCAAAAAGATTCACTTGTTTGTAAAACTGCAAAGATTCACACAACATAATGTGACACTTGCAGAGTACAAGCAACTCACTACTGCTATCATCATGTCTTTATTGGAGACGACAGTGATAGAATTTAATTACCATTTTGGGTTTTAATGACTGGGTTTACGTACTGCGTTCTGGCTGCACACACATGATGTTCTGTGAGAAACGTACCATCCAACTCCGTCTCCATCGAACTGATGAAAACTGGTCCTCCTGGTGTTAACAGACAATAAAGAGTAAAAATTATATCAATGTTTTTTTTGGCTCTAATAATATATTTCTCTGTAACTTGGTCTATAATGAACCAAACTAATTTTTTTTGAACATTCGTTTAGGCGCCTGTCATAATTTCCAAGGGATATTTTTGAAAATTTTAAGCGGTTTTTTAGTTATCAGTTTATTACCTAGAAAGTTATTCATTTTAAAGATGGATTTAGGGAACTCTTACTTGAAAATCCACATCTTAAAATGTCAACAAATATCATATGAGCTGAATACTCAACGTTTTGTGGTTATGACATCAAGAGGAAAAGTCTTAAATAGCATTTTCACATCTTGTCACTTCAATTCAGCGTGGATGTTTTTTAATAAAAGAGCCTTTCGGATGCAGTTTTATTTAGTTTGTATGAAAGCGATATGTCCACAAGCTTTAAAAACATAAATGCTTTCATTCATATCTCTGAAACACAGTAAAATCATTTGGTAATGGAACCGAGCAGCACTTGAATCTCAAACTCAAACTCATTTCATATGAAGCGGATTGGCAGGTATCGAGTTTTAAACTTGTGTAAAGTTGAGAATTGACTTCCTTTCTGTGCTCAGAAACCTCCAGTTCGTTTTAGCTTTAGCTCGGTCAACCCAACGATCTTGTCCCACCTCCAAACCAGAGGATTTCCGAGCTCGCAGGATACACTGTTCTGCCTGAAATTAATTAAGCTGTGTCTCATTTAGTGTCTGAGCCGTGTTCAGTTATCGGTGGCATCTGGCTCTGAATGACTGAGTCCATGAGAAACTGCAGAGCCGACTGTAAGGTTTTGGTTTTTCTGTGTGTTAATTTAGGTTTCTGAGTTCAGTTGAGTCTCTGTGTTGTCCCCTTGATTTCTCCCAGCTGCGTCTCGAGTTCCCTGATTTCCCCTTGTGTATTTAATCCCACCTGTGTTCCCTGCTCCTGGTCGGGTCCTCTTGTCGCGTCAGCCTGTGCCTCGCCTGTGCCTGTTTTTTTGAGTTATTCCAGTTGCTCCCAGTTCTGAGCTCCTAGCCTTCTGCTCACCTGTGCTGCCTGGATTTTTGTATTTTGTATTTCATCATTAAAACCACCATCACTACCGCTTCCATCCTCACCATTCTTCAACCACAATTCATGGCACAGATGGATAATATCAGCATAATCTACCATTTTCAATGAAACAAAATAAGACAAAAACACTCTACATTTTCGGATTTTGCATCTTTCCATTGTGGAACATTTTCTTTTTGCAACATGCCACTTTAATTAATTTTGAAGGCAACAATTGGATGCACAAGTTTGAAGTCATTGTGGATTTTCCATTTTTATTTGGTTAAATGTCACTTAACAAGTCGTAGAGAAAACTCGCACGTCTTCCAACCATCAACAAGCATCTGACAAGAATCTATCTGAAAATCTGACATCTATTTGCAGCGAGAATCTATTTTGTACGAGAAATAATATGTGTAATTTATAATAGTTCATATAACTTCAAAAGAGTTTGGTCGTGTTTTGTTCCAGAAGATAATACTTTATAGTAGTTGCTTTATCTTGTCCCAAGCCTCTTCTGATATGTTTGCGGTCATTGTCCTGTTTCAGTGTTCAGTGTTCACATTTCAGTCATCTAGCTGCTGATTTGAGGTGAAGTTGAAGAACATATAGCTAGTTTTCTTAGTGATAAAAAAAAACAGACCCTCAGCATGATGCTGCCACCACCATGCTTGACAGATGGAACAGCGATCCGAGGTTTAAAGAGCCTCACCTTGACTCCTCCACATAAACTTATTCATATTGAGGCCAAACAGCCGAGTCTTCATCACACCTGACTACACACTTAGCTCCAGAAGCCATTTGGCCTATCAGTATGTTGAGCTGCAAATCTCATTTGCGCTTGTTGCTCCTTTCTTCATTTCACACATTGATGTTTCAGCATCTTCCAGTTTATAACAGAATAAAGACTTGGTGATAATTTACAGAAGCCAGGTGTCTGCCAGAAAACCAACCATTTTCATCTATATTTAACAAGAAGAGTTGTCAAACCTGTGGTCAGAATGAGACCAGAAGCCACAAAAGACTAATAAATCCCCGAGATGAGAGGACTGGTCATTCAGTGGGAGAGCCGCTCTTGCATTTAGCTGAAGGAGTTTGCTGTATTAAGGGCAGTTGTCTTGAGTTTCTCTCACTTGATTATTTCAAGTCTCTTTCTCTGCCCACACACAAGACAAGCCTGATTTCCATGGCAACGTTATTTTTACTACAACCTCAGAGGAAGCGGTTGTCACTGATCCAGGACATGGGAAACAAACACAGTGGGTATCGTTCTTTTGTCGAGGCATAGTTCACGTGGAATTGAAACGCACAGAAAGCAGGAGCTCCGTCAATCTGTCTCTCTGTTCATGTGTTCATCACGTCGGCTTAAATGAACACATAACCAAAGAGCTCCAGGCTTGCGCTTCTCTCACGCTGCCATCCTGATATCCCCATGGCGTTGTGAAGAGTAAAGGTTTTAATAATATTATATAATATCATGTCATGCATGTTAATCCCATCATGAGGTTTGTAACACAGAGAGGGAAAAAAGAAAATCTATTATCTATCTGCCTACACCTATTAATGGTCCCTCAGCAAAGTATGAAGATTCCTGAGCTGAGAAGTTAGAAACCAAATTACTTCCTGAAAAGATGGGTCAAAGTGTAAAGTTTGAGGGTGAAAAAGTGTAACTTACATACTTTACTCTGTGGATTTTATTTATCTGCATGTAATTACAGTAAATAGCTTTAAAGTAAAAGCTAAAATTACAAATGCTGCTCTATTGCTGGAAGGAGATCATTCAAAGTCTGATCGGCAACGATGCCAGCGGTAGTGGTACACATGATCCCATGGAAAAAAAAAAAAAAAATCAATTTCTCAATGTGGGATTCCCCCACTCCCCTGAATAAATATATCATCACTTGATCCAGTTCAGCAGTGGGAAACAAGAGTAATGGAAAAAATGAAATGCAAACCAAACAGTTTTGCAGTAATGCAATCTAGCTGCATTGTCACATTTGTCTCCACAGCTTTACAAATTCAAGACGCAGGCACACACACGCACACACACACACACACACACACACACACACACACACACACACACACACAAGCACTGACTGTCAGCTGTTCAACAAGCAGAAGAATGGACATTTCAGTCTTCTGTAAACAACAAGTGGATGGAGGGAGAACGTTAAGCCGAATGGAGGCAGACAGTTGAGGCTCTTATCAGTGTGAAACAGCTCTGAATTATGTTGTTCTTCACAGGTCATCACCCAGCCGCTGCAGTGGCGCGACGCTCAGTTAATGCTAGTAAACGTTTAGGAGTCAAACACACAGTCACCCATGAGAAATCAATTATTAAACAGCCGCTGAGTTGTTCTTCTCAATGATCCAGACTGAAAGAGGGTTGAATAATGGGGTTTGCACTTTTTTTTGGCTGTCACTTCAGAAAAAAAGATGCTTCACATTCTCTGAGATTATTACTTTGTTGCTTTTTAAAAAAAAAAAAATATTTGAAAATAATAATAATAAAAAAAAAAACGTTGAAGAATCTCTCACAGAGTATATACAGACTAAATAAAGGCTTTTTTATTACAAAAAGTCCACACTGAATTGAAGTGACAAGATGTGAAAATGCAATTTAAGATGTGAAAATGCAATTTAAGATGTGAAAATGCAATTTAAGCCAGTTATATTTAGTGACAAACTGTATTTACCCGGTTATAATCAATTTCCATTAAAATGTCTTGTCATCAATTGATGCCTTATCAGCTTCTTGAAAATAATCTCCCCATTTAGCATTTAAGTGCTGCTCTTTATGGCTTTGAGTAAAGGGCCGACGGTTTGATGCAGGAGTATCTGGAAGTGGCTCTTTATCTTGATGTTCATTACAGGAATTAGTTTCTAGATCAGAAGAGGAACGTGAACCCGTGACATCCGGTTAAACTACAGAATTTGATGGTTATGCATCTGAAACCTGAACAGCACTTTCTGCGATGCAGCTCCAGTCCTTCTGTGAATGTGTTTGTGTCGTTGGCTCAATGCCTTTCTGATAGAAGCTTTGAGTCTCCAAACCATTGCAAGACTCTCAGCCTGTGAGAGTGGGTGTGAAGTTAGTGTGCGTGTCACTGAAGTCATCAGTGTCTTTGCTGTAACTGTGCTTCTTTGTGCCGGCTTTGTGTCCTTCAGATCAACAATGCATTTGTCTTTTTGTGCCTTTTACCTGCCAGCTTGCTAACTTTCTGATTTCTGGTTTGAAACAGACAGTTAATATTTGGGAAAGAGATAAAAAAACAAAAAAACAAAAACAAAAAGAAAACAACACCGATGTAATAAACAGGACAATGAAAAAATGAAGGTCAGACAGTAAATGTTGTTTCCACACAATCTTGAGATGCATGGAAGAGTCTAAATTTGATTACATATTTTTAGGTTTGGGAAAGATTGGAAAATATTTACATTTCTAGATGCAGAAATATTTATATTTCTAGACATTATTCCCTGTGACATTGTCTAATTGTCGCGTTTTTCCTTCCTTGCTTCCTCTCTTCCTGAAGTTTGACAGATTACGCACAAACATTTTCGCCTTGTCCTGTTTTGGTCATCACAGAGCCATGTTGTTTTTTGTCATCTTCTCGTTATCTTCATGATAAAAAGGGTCGTCAGCTAAATAATTTTTATTGTCATTATTAATGAAAACAACACTGATGTTCAGAAACTACCCTGACCCGTGTTTCTCCTGTTCTTTTTTCTCTCTCTCTGCAGGAAACAGTAGAATATGCCTTCCTGATCATTTTTACAATAGAAACATTTCTGAAGATTATTGCCTATGGCTTAGTCATGCACCAAAACTCCTATGTCAGAAACGGATGGAACATGTTGGACTTTGTCATCGTCATTGTGGGGTAAGGTCACTGCCATTTATGCGTCATCCACAGAGCCTTCAGCAGGCACATTCTCTCTAAATTACTCCGTCCTTAAATATAGCACACAAACAATTATAACCCCAAACATCCAACCAGAACCTGAAATTCAATGCAGAAGCTCAGATTCTCCCCGTTCAATCAGCCTGAGTTGAAGCTAAACGTCTCTAGTTATGCAAAGCTGGCAGAAAAACACACCATAAGACCCGGAGCAAGAGGTGGTTTTCAAAGTACCTTTTAGACATTTATTTGTACAAATTCATGTCCAGATGGCAACAATTGTTGGACACATGAACAGTTACATAAATGTGCATAGATGCAGATAAACACACACGCACGCACGCACGCACGCACACACACACACACACACACATACACAAACACACAGCTTCGAACAGAGTTACAGGTTGTGGGTAAACCACCATGTGGGATTTAAGTGTAAATTCAGCTGATTTGTGAATCAAAAAAGGTAAATAAGCAATGACATACATAACAGATAAATAAACTGATCGATGGGCCTGTTAGATTTATACTTAAAATGTTTTCTTTAAACCTAGAAGAGTTTTTTCCCCCCTCACAGGTTTCTCTCTAATTACAATAAAATGTCTGACAGCAATCAAACGCCTCATATGAATTGGCCATGAGTGTACACAGTATGCCTCACGCAGGTGCATGCTCACAGACAAAATGCAAAAACGATCCCAAGCTGTGTTCTTTGCTTTGTGACACATGTTCTTTAATCATTTAGCTGCAGTTCTTCTTTTTGGTGTCACCGCTCTTCTCTATCATAGCCATTTTACCCTTTTCACCTCTCCATCCCTTGTTGAATTGAATTGAATTGAATTGAATTGAATTGAATTGAATTGAATTGAATTGAATTGAACTTTATACCCAGGTTGTTCAGTGTTGTCCTGGAAATGATAACCAAAGACGCTGACTCTGGTGGGCAGACTGGAGGCAAACCAGGGGGCTTTGACGTGAAGGCCCTCAGAGCCTTTCGCGTGCTTCGACCTCTTCGCCTTGTTTCCGGAGTTCCCAGTGAGTTAATTCAGAAATCTTCAGTCAATGTGAAGCTTGTGATAAAGTTAAGCATAAAACATTCGAAGGTTTAATCCTATATGACATTTTGTCTCCAGAAAAAAAACAACAAAAAAACACATTAATGTGCTATCAGTGACTTCAGGTGTGTGTGTATGACCTCCTTGTGTTTGCTTAGCTAACACATTACAGCAAATGGTCAGTGTAAATTACAGTCAGTGGGTGTTTTAATAAAGATTGTATTGTAGTTGTTTTGAGATATTGTGAATTGATGGACAGCACTAAAGGATATTGCTGAGTTTAGTCAGTCTAACTTTGTTACACTTTTAATTTCTGCTGACCACAAATCAGCAACAATAAAACTATTTAATCATTAAAAGATTGAAGACGGCATACTTACCAAAATAAAAAAAAATGCAAATACAAAACCTCCACAATGTAATTTATTTCCACAGTCTTTTAAAAATGTCATTTTGCACATGTAGCATCTCTGCAGTTCCTATCGTGAACCCAAGAAGTCGGTGCTTTCTTCCCTGCTTCTGTTTCCAAAACACATGACCTTACATTTGCACGTGCGCTGATCTGTTTGCATTATTTTAGTTGCCATGGCAGCAGATCATTTGACTCTTTGAGGCAGAAAAGGACGGCTGAGAAACACAAAGTTAGACTGGAAATGTGTTTTTCAGCTCTGCTTGTGTCTGATATTTGTCTATGTGGGTTCGTTTGTGCAGTTTAACTACACACAGAAAACAACATCCGGGCTTTTGTGCACATCGTGTCATTGTGAGAGCTAATAGAAGGATTTAATGGGCTGCTAGTTTTCATGTGTGTACAGCTGCTTTACATACAGCATGTTGTTGACACACTAATTGGCGTTTGGATGATCATTAGTTCCCCAGTATTGTGGGTTATATTTACTTAGTGTTTTGATTTCACTCACAGATCATTTTTATGTCATTTAGATCCAACACTTCTTTTGCTGGATTGTTGTGTTTTTACAACTTTGTTTTTGCTTTTGTGTTTGAAAAAAGTAGAAATTTTGTTTGATTCAGTAAATTGGATGTTGAAAATGTATTAGATGTGCAATTTTGAAATTATGTTTTTCTTTTATTTTCTTCAATATGAAACTTTTCAGAGATTAATCATTTATGAGCAGTTCTCTGTAGCCTGAACTTTAATAATGACAGCGTCTAACCATCAAAAACGTAAGGAAGGAGATACGTTTATGATCAGAAAATAAATAAAAGCTATGATTTGCTGAGACTTTGACCAATGTGTGTGTTTACAGGTTTACAGGTGGTTTTAAACTCCATAATTAAAGCCATGGTTCCCCTCCTTCACATTGCTCTGCTGGTCCTCTTTGTAATCATCATCTACGCCGTCATCGGCCTGGAGCTCTTCATTGGAAAGATGCACGCCACCTGCTTCGTCATAAAATCAGGTAAACTGGTCTTCATTTCATTATTCTGTTAGCTTCTATCTTTATTTCACACTAAACAGACATAGTGTGGGTCTGAGATTACCACAGATACAGGATTTAATCCCTGGGAATGAATGGAATAATGCACCTTGTATGTGAACGGTGACAAGCAGCTGAGCACAGCAGATGGTGGATTAAATCCTGTGATTAAATGACAGATATCTAGCTATTATGTAAACAAGCTCACTCTTTGACGTAGTGTCGCTTACAAAATAGCACAATCACTCAAGAAATGTTACGTTTAAAGGTAGATAAGTGTAAATGTAAAAAAAATGCAGAGTAAGAGAGATTCTTGCTGTTGGAAAGTTGAAATAAGTCAAAACAGTATCTGGGCATGCATGTGTGATTTATTTTATTTAACTGGGAACATTTTTCATAAAGTTATTGCATCAGTTGTTAAAAAAAGAAAATATTAACCGACCAAGCTTTTCAGATTGAACAATACGTGTGCTTTTGCAGGACAGTGTTGTATTTTATCCTAAATCAAAACATAAAATATGTTTGTAGTCAGAGGTGTATATTATTGTCAGTGTGCCACTTAGCGTTGATATTGCTCTCAAATTTGTTAGTCTAGACTTTATATGTAATTTGTATGAGGCTAAAATGATAACGGCTTAAAATGAAACAGAAAAAAGAAATCTGTAGTAGTTTCCATAAAAAAATATGCAACAGTCTGATTTAGATGAACAATTTTTTTTTTTACCTTAAGAATGAAATCAACTTTAATCAGTAAGACACATTTAGATGTGCAATGATGTAAGGTGAATATGAATCAAATGGCTCAGATTTTGGAGTTTTTTCCTGCTGATTGCAGGAAAAAACTCCAATCATCTGCTGTAAAGATCATGACATAATAACAGTGACTCAGTTTTGGTTTGTCCCTACCGTTTGCTGTGCTCTCTACGTGTTTGTGTTCTCGCCTCCAGGCGCCCTGGCAGAAGAGGAGCCCGCGCCGTGTGCTGTCTCAGGGCACGGCCGCCGCTGCCTGGTCAACGGCACCATTTGCAGAGAGGGCTGGCAAGGCCCCAACAACGGCATCACCAACTTTGACAACTTCCTGTTTGCCATGCTCACCGTGTTCCAGTGTATCACCATGGAAGGCTGGACCGACGTTCTCTACTGGGTAATCGAATGTGACAAAAATGACCCAGACGTCTGAATCTGCCACCGATTTTTGACTTTTTATTTAACGCATGATCGCCATACTTGTGCTGAAATATATCTGAAGCCTCAAAATCTCATTAAGCAACCTCGCATGGGTCACACTCATATGGTGTCTTTCAGAGCTGCAGCCTGGACAGTCGCTCTCCTTTGAATAAACAAGTGTCATCGATTTAAAAAGCTAGCCTCCCTCGAAAACTCCCAGTTTCTCATTAGCAAAAACCAGCAATGGCTTTTAATTAGGCAAAACACTTATGAGCTTTATCTCAGTCCTCCCACTCATTTACCGATGGTGACCCTCATCTGTGAAATAATGAACTTCTCCCTCCTTCTCTTCCTCCACTGTTTTTCTATAGTCCTGTTTTATTTCTTTCCTCACATTTTACTGCTCTTTCCATGTATGCGTTGCCATGGCAATTTCATCTCAGTGTTGGTGTTGTGTTGCTGGAGAGAAGAAGGCCTGACAAACCTAAAACAATAAAGAATTGATTTATGGATAGATGGTCATTTATGTTACATGTGCCATGTGACCTGTTCCACTTGAATTGGCGAACTTTAACAGTTCGTACCTGATGGGCGGGTATTTGGTACTTTGCGAGTGAAGCTGTGTAGAAACTCAGTGGATCTACATCTACAAAAAAAAAAAAAAAAAAAAGAGCCAATTTTCCGTGTGTTGAGGAGCAAGGAAGCTCTGATCAGAAATCATTTGCCATACTCTGTAAAGCTCTGACCTGCTGATTTTTCTTTTAAATCACAAAACATTTTTTTTAACTACAACTTGCATGAATTAAAAATACATATTTTATAGCGTAAAATAAAACAACGGCTTCATAAGCAAAGGCTTTATGGTTAGTAGATGGTTTCTGGAAGCAGTTTGCTGAGTTATGAAGACCAAAGCATATCTGTGTGTATATGATGACATGAAAACTGACCAAATTAAATCAGATTTTATTTGATCTCATGCTTATGCCTGAGAGAAAAGATTCATAGATCACTAATTAAAAGTTCCTAAACTCTTTGATCAATTTGAAAAAGTACATTTTGATTAAAAAAAAGCTACATTCCTTTTTATTAGGGGTGCCAGTAAATTTTTATCAAAAATGTAAAACAATCAAAAAATAACTGCTAATTATCTCCTAATATGCATTTTTCCAATATTAAATTAAATGTAATCAAACTAAAGGATGTACTTTTACTAAAATGTATTAGAGTGACATGTTACTACTGCAATAGAATATAAATAGGTTTATTTATATTTTGTATTTATCCTTTATGTAACTTTTTTAAAAATCTTCGATGTCCCATTACATTTTTGTTCACTGCTTCATTTTTGTACTTGAAGGGATTTTTGCGTTTCTCTGTAAGTAGTTGAGCGATTTCCATGATGGACGAGTATTACACAGTGAATAATATGACATGCCTGTAAAATATAATAGAATGATATGAAAACCTGTAACCAACATAAACAAAGCAGCACCAACATTAAAGTAATGTATGAAGGAAACGGCACAACAGAAACAACACAGAGGAATAAACTGAAGCCAGATCTCAGTAAATAATAAGGAAATGATCAAAACACATAAATCTAAACAGCTACAGATCATAACACATCATCCCAAATCAGTATTTTTACTTATTCTTTTTTTTTTATCTCAAGTAGATACTTAGGCAAAGATTTTGCTAAGTGAGCTAACGTTGATTAAACAATTTCCAATGCAGATGAACGATGCGATGGGCTTCGAGCTGCCGTGGGTCTACTTTGTCAGTCTGGTCATCTTTGGATCCTTCTTTGTTCTGAACCTGGTCTTGGGAGTGTTGAGTGGGTACGTTTACATTTTTACTTTCCACTTTTCAGACAGAAAAGTGAAAACCAAACAAAACAACAAAAACCTTCCTTAATCTGAATCAGGCGTGTGTGTCGTGTCCTTTTTTTTCTTGCAGAGAGTTTTCCAAAGAGCGTGAAAAGGCCAAAGCTCGCGGCGACTTCCAGAAGCTGCGCGAGAAGCAGCAGCTGGAGGAGGACCTGAAGGGCTACCTGGACTGGATCACGCAAGCCGAGGACATCGACCCCGAGAACGAGGAGGAGGGGGACGAGGAGGGCAAGCGCAATCGTGAGTTACCCGGATGCTTTTGATTGCTGTTTGCTCCATGTGTTTCAGCAGAAGGAATCTGACCAGAACTGTGGCATGATTTTCTTCCTCAGTCTTTCAAAGTGACAGAATGCTTGTGAATTTTCACCATCAATTCACCACTCAACAAACGCATGTTAGGTTTAAACTGGACGATTCAAAACCACGTCTAAAACCTTAAGTTTGGATAATTTCACGTTTGTAATTTTTACATTTATTTATTTTTTATTTTTTCTCGACATCTCAAAGACAGATGAAGGAAGAGCCCTGATTATATAATCAGTAATTATGCGGTTACATAATAAACTTGGGATGGTTCAGGAACCATTTTTTTTTTTTTTTTTTTTTTTTTGCAAAAGAAATCATAAAATCTCATCTTCTGTGCACTGATGGCCCTTCAGCGCCTTGCAGTCAGTTCACATGCACCCATTAGTGTTCATGTTCTCCAGTATATGTACTGCTTTTACCACTGCTGCCGCTGCTGCTGTTGTTGTTTAGGGTGATAACACACTAACGTTCTCTCCTTGATTCCTGCAGTGTGTGTGTGTGTGTGTGTTTCTTGTAAATACTGCCTGTAGAATGCCGCTAACATCAGATGTTCCCTCTTTTCCTTCCCTCTTCCTCCCATATGTTGGCACACATCTTTCTTGTTTTTAACAACTGTTTACTTCCCTAACTCCTGTATTTCACGTTCTCACTTAAGTTTTGTTTACAGCTAATCATCCTCAGTCTTAGAATGTAATATGTGGTTATTGTGTCCAGAAATCAGGAGAGGAGAGATCTGACTAGTCAGGTTTATTGACTTTCATTATAACTAACTAACAATCTCATAAATAACAACCCGTGGATCAGTTACTGGTGAAGGAATCTCATTATCTTCATTATTATACTCCACCATATGGACAGATTTAAACCATAAATATATATTTTTTGTAGTTTATCAGTGATTTTCTGGATACTGTAGCTGCATCAGTGGTTTGTTCTGAAGTTGCCTCTCGCTGTTCATTCCTCTCTCTTGTTCTGCTTTGTGTTGACTCACTGCTTCCTCTGCTGTCTGGCTGTGTGAACTGCATGTTGATAACACCAAGGGGTCACGCTGGCTGACCTCACTGAGAAGAAGAAAGGAAAGTTTGGCTGGTTCTCTCAGTCCACAGAGACACAGGGTAAATGTATTTGTGTGCACTCGAGTGCGGGAGCGTCGGGAAGACTTCATCTGTCCCCTGTGCGTCGTGTTCATGAGGACATTTCACCTTCGTCCTGAAGAGTGTCTTTGCATTGATGCGCTTGGTTTGCTGCATGCTTTGTGCACTTTGTTTCTTTATTGTGCATGGTCCCTATCATCATCATCATCATCATCATCATCATCATCATCATCATCATCATCATCATCATCATCATCATCATCATCATCATCATCTATAATAATTTTCTTTAATGCTGAAGTCATTTTCTGGTGTAAGAAGAATATATTTTAAGCAAAAAAAAAAAAAGCAAATAAAAGAAATTAACTGAAGTGATTATAAACTACCAGAGGCAAAAGAAATCTCTGTTTAGAGGTGGATAATCTTCCAAAGTAAACTCTTCTACAACCATTGTACAACCTACATTAAAAGCCAGATAAAAGCCGTCGTATTGGTTGTGAGTACACAGTCAGAAGTGTAATAGTTTTCAAATAGGTTCAGCAATTATAATATGATTATTTGAAACAGAACAATTTACCACAATTATAACTGAAGTTATGTTTTTTCCTGGCTAATAAGGATTAAACACACAGCTTCCTTATTTCAACTGCATTTTCCTCTGATTTCCCTGTTTTGAAGAGTTTCTAAGAGAAAATGAGCCACTTTGTGGTGATTTTGTTGAAAAAAACAAAAAACAAATTTAGCATGAGATTTTTTTATATGGGTATAAATGTGTATTCTTTGGAATGTTGCCCCAAGATTTTACTTATCAAATTGTATTTTGCTTGGGTTGAATCAGAAGTGTCATTGTAAAGGTTGCTCATCATTCATCGTCATATTGAACATGTCCATTATTTATCAGTAAGGTTGTTTTCTCTGCACGCATGAATCATTCCATTTTCAGTGTTTTATAAATGTTTTGATCCCATGCCTATTAAAACCAACACTTACTGCAGTGCAGACACCATATATCGCAATATTTAATACATAGAAATATAATAAAGCATTACATTTCAACAGTGTGTTTAGACATTCAGATGTTTGGATTACAGCTAATGAGCTTATTTCACTCTGATGCATTTGTTCTGACTTTTTTCCATGCAGATAATTTAAAACAGATTTTCTGCAACAATAACTTTTCTACTCTGATGCAATTCCAGGGAATTAGAGATCAGCCTAATTTGTGATAAACTGATATGGAGTATCTGTCTCTGAAAATCTGCTAATCTGATTTGATGATAATCTATAGTAATTGATAACAGTCAGTTCATTCTATTCTAAATTAGATACACTTCTAGGTTGGACGTCACACAGATAGTTTAGCTCTTTTCCCCCTTTTTTTCAAATAATTTATGACCATGAGGGATACCACAATACTGGCTCTGCGTACCACAAGCAATCTTATGATTGTGTTACAGTTTTGCATTTTCTGTGTATGGAAAATGCAGAGAAGATGCAAGTAAGAAACTTGCAACATCTAAAATGAAATTGGTGTTTCTCAGTCTTTTACTTCTAATGTTTCATTTTATGTTGGTTTTCGGAGAAGACATGGATCTGAAAAAAAAGTGCATTGCTCAGCTAAACCAGGAAGGAATTAATGCCAAAAAGAAAATGCGCTTTATTTAAAAAAAAAAAAATGTTGATGAAATAAAATTGTAAGTCTCGTTAAACTTGTAAATGCTTTCATGCAGTTCTTTTCTTTAAATATTTGTATGTGTGTGTATGCGACTCTGCAGCCAGCATGCCCACGAGTGAGACAGAGTCGGCGACCACAGACAACCATAATGGAGAAGAGAGCAAATCTCTGTGCTGTGGACCGCTGTGGTGAGTTTGACACATCACACCAGAAATCAGTTATCAGTTTTTCTCACAGCAGACACAGAAGTTTCCCTTTAGAAGGAAATCGGTCACCAAGGTAGCAAGTTCTGAAACGCAGCATCAGTCGGTTGGAAATCAAGTCACGCTGAAATAAGCTGATGATTCGACTGCCGAGTCGGGTTTTACAGATTTACAATGCTTCTCATTTTATTTTTTTTATTTTTTTAAAAAAAATGTCTTGTCTTGTATTTCCACCAGTCAGAAAATAACTAAATCAAAGTGCAGGTTAGTATTGTGCTGTGGTGCTGCATGGTAGCTATATGCTCTTCTTCTCATCGTGCATGGTCGGTTCTGGTCACGTATTTGAATCATTCTGATCCCTGCTGTTTTCATCCGTATGTTTCTTTCCCTGGTGCCTCCAGCGATCCCACGCTGTTCCATGTTGATCTAAAATCCAGCCGTTTGTTCCTGATCGGTTTTGATCCACTCGTATTTGCTGTGACAGACTTCCTTTCTTCCAACAAATGATCCTTTTGCATGTGGCGTAGATCGCAACGTTTCCCTTTAGATTTTCTAAGCTGACGGAAAAAATATTTCAAACCGATTCTCTTGTCAGTCGGCAGTGGCGACGGTGGAACCGCTTCTGCCGCAGGAAGTGCCGGGCGGCCGTGAAGTCCGTGACATTTTATTGGCTCGTCATCATCCTGGTGTTCCTCAACACCCTCACCATCGCGTCAGAGCACTACAACCAGCCCGAATGGCTAACAGAAGTACAAGGTGTCTGTTTCACTTTTTGCATTCTGTTTGCTGTACTTTCAATATACTGCAACCGTTATATTTATATAAAATCAATCCTTTTCTCTCTCTCTGCTCCAGATGTAGCCAACAAGGTTCTTTTGGCCTTGTTCACTCTGGAGATGCTCGTGAAGATGTACAGTTTGGGGCTCCAGGCCTACTTCGTGTCGCTGTTCAACCGCTTTGACTGTTTTGTGGTGTGTGGAGGAATCGTGGAGACCATCCTGGTGGAGCTGGCCATCATGTCTCCGCTGGGGATCTCGGTTTTGCGCTGCGTACGCCTCCTCAGGATCTTCAAAGTTACGCGGTGAGCATATTTTACACTAATATCTGTTCATGTCATGAAGACTAAAGTCTGCTGCACAAATAAAAGCAGAAATGATAATAATAATAATAATAATAATAATAATAATAATAATAATAATAATAATAAAAACAAATGGGAAATGGAGCTATGAAAAGAGACTAAGATTGAAGACACAAACTGCTATTTTTTCCCATTTACTAAACTTTATTTTTCTCTATAAGAAAAAAGAAAAAGAGAATGAAAAAGAAAGGAGAGTTAAATTCTCTCTCTGTCTTCTTCAGTCACTGGGCGTCTCTTAGTAACCTGGTGGCCTCTCTGCTCAACTCCATGAAGTCCATCGCCTCCCTGCTGCTGCTGCTCTTCCTCTTCATCATTATCTTCTCCCTGCTGGGCATGCAACTCTTCGGGGGCAAATTCAACTTTGATGAGACGGTGACCAAAAGAAGCACATTTGATAATTTCCCCCAGGCCCTCCTCACCGTGTTTCAGGTTTGTGTTTGCGAGAATCAGAGACAAACCGAGGGTTTTTATCACTTTCGATCAAGCATGTCTTATGATTAACTCGGGTGAAGGTATTGCAGTCTGTGGCAGTGTATGACGTTCATTACTGGGAATAATGTGGTTCGACCAGAATCGGGTTGTTCAGGGTTTTTCTCCTGATATTTTTCACGCCGCGCAACAGATCCTGACAGGCGAGGACTGGAACACCGTGATGTACGATGGCATCATGGCGTACGGCGGTCCGGCGTCTTCTGGCATGGTGGTCTGCATCTACTTCATCATCCTCTTCATCTGTGGAAACTGTATCCTGCACAATGCAATCACACACACTCACATCGCCCAGACGGTGCCCTGAAACATTAATCATACCAATTCAGTTTTTCGAGTTTGAACATTAATACAAATTGTTTTAAATTTGGACTTACTGTGACAGACCAACACAAAGTAAAGTATAACTGTGAGGTGGAAGGACAATGACGCATGATTGTTGAATATCTTGCAAATATAAATCTGATAAGTGTGGCATGTTTTTATATTTGGTCACACTGAAATTACAACTTTACCAAATTGAAAAAAAAAAAAGCTAATTTAACTGAACTGATCCATTTCTGTGAAGCTTGTGGAAATTTTTGATTTTTTCTTTTTTTTTAAACGTTGGTAAGTGTTTTTGTTTTTTTCGTAACTCACTTGATCAGACATCCTGCTGAATGTGTTCTTGGCCATCGCTGTTGATAACCTGGCTGACGCAGAGAGCCTCAACACAGCACAGAAAGAGGAAGAGGAGGCCAAAAAGAGAAAGAATAGTGCAAAGTATGGTTCACCGAGCTTCCATTTGACATATTTTACTTCATTTGAAAGTTTTTTTTTTATTTCCATCTATTCATTGCCAACAGGGACTCAAACACAGAGAAGAAGAGGATTGAAATAACAGAAGATGGGAAAACAACGGTAAAATGCAAACTAGCTTGAGCCCTTGTACATAATTTAGACGACCGAATCTTCACACTGTTCTCTTAGTGTTAGATAGTTTTTTCTTTTTTGTATGAAGAAATCTGTAAAAAAAATTGTACTCTAAACATCTTCTAGATGCCAACGGAGGCCTTGCTAGAGGGGGACAAAGAATCGTTCACGACCATCGACTCACCAGGTGAAGAACCTTGTTTCTTAAATGTCACTTTAATCAAGTTTAACCTCCTGACTACCAGGAAAAAAAAATCTTGTCCAATCACCATTTTTTTAAATCCCACAGTCTTTGTAAGGTAATAAAAGGTTTTATGCACTTACTTTGTCTCTTCCCATAAAATGTGTTATTACTGATGAACGCCATTTTTATGAATTAGAAAAAGATACGTACAAAAGTCGCACCCCTTCACATGTGGTATCATTGGAAAGCCCTAAATGTCCTCTCCAGATACCAAAAGGAATTAATTCAGTGGAATGCAGGGGGTGGGAGATATTCAAGTTTAGAAATGTCCTCTACAGAGGACAAAAATGAACTACTGGTAGTAAACAAAAATTAATTTATAGTTTTTAATGTACTTTCAAAGGATCTATCCACTGGTATCGCTTAAACATGTGACTTCTATTTGACAAAATGCACCAGGAAATATAAGATAAAGGAAGAAGAAACTGAGAAAATATATAATGAAATAATTGTGAGGGAATGAAATGACGAAAAACAAATAAATGTTTGTAATCAATAATGCACATAAAATGGAAAACATAATTAAATTAAGAAATAAAACAGCAGGAAATGCAAAAATAAAGGGAAAAAGATGCAGATTTTACTTTCTTTTTGCAGAATTTATCAGCAATAGCAAAGAAATAATCTAGGTATTTACTTTTGTGATTAAACATGTTTATATTTTTTAGTTAGGCAGTTTTGATATGGTGCAAACAATAGGTAGCATTACGATACTGAGCTGCTGTTTTACAGGTGATGATGAAGATGATGATGACAATAGGAACCTCCCTGAAGCCCCGCCGGGTCCCCGGCCCCAGCGACTCTCTGAACTCACCATGAAGGAGAAGACGGCACCCATCCCGGAGGGCAGTGCGTTTTTCATCTTCAGCAGCACCAACCCGTGAGTTTTGAATCATAACAGGCACTTTCTCTGTTCAAAAACCAAACAAAAAAAATAAAAAAATAAAAAAATAAATAAAACAACAAAAAAATCTGAAATCAATCATTTTAGAAAAAGAAAGCCTAAAATGTAGCAATCTGATATTTTTCTCCCTCTGTCTCTCTGTTTCTGCAGGTTTCGTGTGCTCTGCCATAAGCTCATCAACCATCAGATCTTCACCAACCTCATCCTGGTCTTCATCATGCTCAGCTCCGTTTCCCTGGCGGCCGAGGACCCGATCCGCAACTTCTCCGCTCGCAACATTGTACGTAAAGCTTCATTAACCTGTGTGAGGGAAGCTTGATATGCTAACCGTAGCTAATGAAGAGTCTTTTCCACAGAGGACTTTACCTGCACAGCCGGGGATGGAGCCCGTCCTTAGACTGTTGTTTATTACATTGTATGAATGCTTCAGTTGAGAAGACTGGCATTAACTCGTTAGGTGTCTGCTTCAGTAGAAGCAAAAATATGTTTTATATTCTCAAAACAATGTACATGGCCAGATTGCTCGTCTCTTATATGTTTAAATAATCTAATTTTTCCCCCAAATTCTTCCTTCCTTATTAAACTGAATGAAGTCACTTCTGAATTTCAGTCAGTGGTGTGATGATAGGCAAAGTTGCTCATTGAACAGATTTTTCCTGCCCTTGATTTACACATCTGATACAGATGACAGTGGTTGAAAATGTGAAAGCTCTCCGAGAATAACAGAAACATCATTATAATGGGAAAAAAAAGAGATGAGTGAAAAGACATCATCATTGCAGGAGTAGCTAGTAAATATCATCACCACCTGCTAGTGCAGCAAAGGTAATGTGGAGTTTCTGACTGGAAGCTGACAAACCCCAGACATGCAGGTGTTATTTTTGTTTTCTAAACAAGGATGAAAAGTATAAGTATAAAGAAAATAGTTGGGTAGTGTAAATGATTTGATAGATAGAGTGGCTTTAAAATCCTTAAAAACAAGAATTTAGTTTGATCCTCAAAATGACAGGAAGCCAGAACAGGGAGGCCAGTGAGGAGTGATTGGACCTGACAGGTATCATTAGCCGATGATGGAGTGTCCGAGGAGCTGTCAGGCCTCAGATTTGGTGGTTTGTGACAGGAACACATCATAAATAACACTGGGGTTTCTGTGCTCTGCATTGGAGAAAATAAATCTGTCTCTCCTGAAGTCACTGCACAGACCTTTCCTCCCAGCCGTCACTCCAGACGGGAACTAAAATCAAACCGCCACCTCCAAGCTTTATCCTTTACACTACGACTGATGAAGTGATTGATCATAAAAACAGCTTCTGCATTCAGATGTTACCCAGTTCAGCTTCCCTCTGTGGAGATTTGCTTCTGTTTTGTATGTGTCTAAACAACATTATCTTGCAGCAACAAGTGTTTAATAGACCACTTTGTGTGTTGACCTGCAATGACTTGAACTTGTGCATTGCTTTTTGCAGATACTTGGTTATTTTGACTATGCTTTCACCGCAATCTTTACTGTTGAGATCCTGTTAAAGGTAAATGTCCTGTGTGTGCTGTGCTGTGCTGTGTTGGGTAGAGCTTCAGTAACCCTGCGTGCTTATGTCACTCTGATTGCCTTCTCAGATCCTAGGCTATGCAGACTATGTCTTCACTAGTATGTTTACATTTGAGATCCTTATTAAGGTAAACAACGGCGACTGTCGTGCCGCCTCAACAGCACCTCTCAGCTTGCTGCAAATGTCCTTCCTCTCGTCGTTTATTTATTTATTTTTTTTAAACGTTAGGAAAGTAATGGCTGCCTGCTCGTTTTGTCGCCCCAACACTACGACACGTTTTATGTCAGTTTTTGTTTTCCTTGTCTGTCAGAAACACGTTTTGCTTCATGGCCAACGTTTCCAGCCACAGCGCTGCCTACAATTATTAGCACCCCTGATTAAGATGTGAACAAAATCATTGAACTAAATTAATAGTAATGGAGACGTGGTGACTGCAAGATTTTTTTTGCTGCAGTTCTAGAGATTAATTTGTCTTCCTTACACCGACCACGCTGTGATAGCTCAATATGTTGGCTTTTCTTGTTGCATTTCCAGTTATTAGCCTGTTAATGTCACGACAAAATCACTGTGACAATACCACAAGTTTAAACAAGTAGCTATTTTTTTGGCCAAAAAACATTTTTTGTTGCATCATAGATACATATCAGAAAATTTGAGATTTAATTAAAAGTTATTAGACACTGTGTTTAAAAATAACATGATGTGCTACCAAAATTATAACGTTTATTTTCCAGTGTATTCTCCAGTGTATACTGGAGACTCTCCAGTATACACTGGAGACATGAATACAATGTGGAATTTTCTACAATTATTGTCTCAAATTAAGATTTAATTTTAAAAATTATTAAGAAAATATAATAATTATGAAAATATTTAAAGGAAAATACATTTATTTTCAGGATTCTTACATCTTTGTCAGGGGTGCCCGTAAATGTAGAAGTAAGTAAAGATCTCCAGAATAAAATCGCTTTAGTAATTCAACATGACAGAGTTTTCAACGTTTAAAAACAAACAAACAAAAAAAAATTATGGTAGTTTTACATTTTTTCCTATCTTTTTTTTTTTTTTTTTTAACTTTTTGTAACTTTACCGCCTGACTAAATATTAGTCAGAAATTCAATGTTTTTTGTTTTTTTTCCTTAGCATTTCTGCAGATATTAAACTTAATGATTCAGAAATAATCTACGGTAGTCACAGTTACTGTTCAGTCCTGTCCCACATCTCGTTTCTCGCTGCATGTCAGGTAGCTCTCCTTTGCAAAGGCTTTAGATAGACAGCCCATCAGAGGACATGTGTGTTACAGTGTTAGGATTAACCTGTGTAGTGAATAAATGTGAAGACTTCTGCTCTCCTTGTCATGTGTCAATACTTTGCATTGTTTGTAGCTCACATGTGTCTGTCAGAGTGTGTGTGTGCAGAACTGCACATGCATGCATATCTGTATGTTTTCAGTTTAAATGCATTTGTTTTGCAAAGTGGATAAAGCATGGGCCAGAATGACATTTTCACTGCATGTTAACTATGTTCAAAGGCTTCACAGTATTTACACAAAAGTGTGAAAAAAAGTACAGCATGATCTGACTACTTTATAGAAAAAAAATGCTGCTACAGAAACAGTGATAATACAGATAATAAATGAATTTACTCCTAATCCTTAATCACAGTTAACTCATGATTGAACAAGGAGGGGGAGGGGGGAATCATCATTTGTAAACTGTTTTAGTATTTATGGAAGTTATCTCTGTCTGATAATAGAATTTGTATGATGTGAAACACATCAGTGTATCAAAAAGCAAAAATAATGAAGTCTTTGAGGCTGCAAATGTTATTTCACAGAACTGTTGTTTCCCAAACAGAAACAATTTCCAATAGCCAAATTTCAGTTTTTGTAAAGTGTCGTATCCCTCATTCACTCAGCTGACCAGCAGTGTGTAGCAACACAGTGCTGTGTTCAAGCTGTGCTTCCAAAACCTGCAGAAATCAGCAGAATGGATCTTTTTATGTGGCTTCTTGTTAGAACTTCCCCTAAAAAACAACTTAAAGCTATTAGATTGTAGTACTGGTTTCAAAACCATAACTTTTTATAAACTTGGTATATCTTGATTGTTGCAATTGGTCCAGGATTAATTATGAAATTATAAAAATCAACGATACATTCATCTGGATTATACTAAATACCATGTGTGGTGACAACAAATCAGTTACTCAGTTTCACATACAGTTTGGAATAAACCTAATAAAAAACATTGTGGAATATACTAAATGTGCGTGAAAAATAAGATTATGTAACTGGAGGAAAGAGAGGTTGAGTAGCACCATACATGACTGTGATTGACAGCGCTAAGACCCGCCTCCTGGCTCTGACTGGTTGTTTCTAGTTAGCACTGGGAGCACAGGGAGAAGCCAGAGGAGCTGAATTATCTGTCTCAAACCATTCTGTCAAGACATAGTGATAGGTTCAACAAATATGTAAAAAATTTTATTATTTATAAAAGTTACATACTACCGCTTTAACCAACCGCAGACAAAATATGTAAGAATTAAAAAAAAAAGTCATTTAATGTTTCTTAAGTTTAAAAGTTAGCCCGGGTCAAGCTGTGTTTTCTCTGCTGTGTCTTTGTGTGTAGATTTTGGTGTAATATTTCCCTCTTACTTGCCTAGATGACGGCATTCGGAGCGTTCCTGCATAAAGGGGCATTCTGCAGGAACTACTTCAACCTATTAGACTTGCTGGTCGTCGGCGTGTCTCTCGTCTCCTTCGGCATTCAGTGTGTATCCTCCCATCTCTCTGCAGAAATGATTTGTTTTTCTTGGTGAAAATCACATTTTTGCCTAATGTTGTCAGTAGGTTTACCTTTGTAGTTTGAGTTCTAGCTAAAGATATTTCTTGCAGTTGAACATGAACGTCTCTTCTTTCATGTTGGTCCCGAAAATCAGAATAGATTATGAAAAGGTTACTTGATTTTCCTAGTAGCATTTCAGATTATCTCAACTCGTGTTTTTACCGTCCTCCGCAGGTCCTCTGCCATCTCAGTGGTGAAGATCCTCCGTGTTTTGCGGGTCCTTCGTCCGCTCAGGGCCATCAACAGAGCCAAAGGACTGAAAGTAAAAACAAACACTCAGTGAGGCCTGACGCCTGTGTGTTTCTCCACATGAGTGTGTCTGGTTCTCTCTGTGATCTCAGTGTCTCTGCGAATGCCTGTGGCTCTGTTTCTGATGCAGCTGTGATATTTGAACTGACAGTTCATAACTTGGTCCCTCTGCAGCACGTGGTGCAGTGTGTATTTGTGGCCATCAGAACCATCGGCAACATCATGATTGTCACCACCCTGCTGCAGTTCATGTTTGCTTGCATCGGAGTGCAGCTCTTCAAGGTACAAGAGCACAAAGATGTGCATGAAATTTGTGTCATAATATTATTTTACATAAGCCCCCGCTGTCTTACCTTATTTTTTTATAGGGTAAATTCTACCGGTGCACAGATGATGCAAAGTCCAGCCCAGATGAGTGCAAGTTAGTTCTTCTCATTTCTTTCTGCGTCACAGTTTTTGCTTCCAAGGAGCAAGATATGATTTTGCTTTTGGCTTTTTTCCTGCCTAATTGTTTTTTAATGTTTTTTTGGTTTGAAAAACTGTTAAAAAAGTAATTCTTACATATTAAGTATTCAGGCATAAAATTATTTTAGTTTATCAGCTGGGCTAATGCATCGTTCAAGTTACTTGTTATTTGTATATTTTTATGTTTTTGAAAATAAGATCGTTCAAGTGCTGTAGTTGTTTTTTAAGCTTGACATTTTTTTTATTTGTCCTCTGCTCATCTCCCCTCACACTTGTCTATGCAGACCTTGGACATGTGGTGACATTCAGGTCAAAGGAATATACAGGAAATGAATAGACAAGCAGCGAAAGCTGTAACAAGTATGATGAGAGACCTTCAGAAGGCTTAAAAACTATCAAAGCCATTATAAAATATTATAATAATGTGTTGCTGCCTGGAAGCAAATAATAAAAAAACAAGGAGACGTTTATAAGATTTGGACATTGTAGATTAAGTGTCTAAAGATGGTTTTTAAAATAGGGGGACATACATTCTTTACAACAACGGGGACACGGCTCTGCCCATGGTGAAGGAGAGGATCTGGTACAACAGCGACTTCAACTTTGACAACGTCCTCATGGCCATGATGGCCCTGTTCACCGTCTCCACCTTTGAGGGTTGGCCCACGTGAGTATCGGTCCACTGTCAGTTCAGAAACCTAAGCAAAGTGATGTTTACAGCTCTGTCAAAGCTGACGGTGACTGTTGGTCTCATAGTTGCTGATGTGTCACAGGGGAATATTTATGTGAATGAAGCAGGTTGTGCTCAGTGTTGCAACTGGATCATGTTTGTCCCGGCAGCCTGCTGTACAAGGCCATCGACTCCAACAGGGAGAACATGGGCCCCATCTACAACTACCGCATCGAGATCTCCATCTTCTTCATCATCTACATCATCATCATTGCCTTCTTCATGATGAACATCTTTGTTGGTTTCGTCATCGTGACCTTCCAGGAGCAGGGAGAGAAGGAGTACAAGAACTGCGAGCTGGACAAGAACCAGGTCGGTGGCTGCCGAGGGAGATCGGCTTCAGAGGAATCCGTAACTCTTTCCTGGTTTTCGCTCACGAGTCTGTTTGTCTGTCTGTTCCTTTGCGTCACCCTTCACACTGCCGCAGCGCCAGTGTGTGGAGTACGCACTGAAAGCTCGCCCTCTGCGCCGCTACATCCCCAAAAATCCCTACCAGTACAAGTTCTGGTATGTGGTCAACTCCACCGGCTTTGAGTACGTCATGTTTGTCCTGATCATCCTCAACACGCTGTGTCTGGCTATTCAGGTAAGTTCTCCTGGTAGGATTTATCATCCTAATTTAAAACATTTGACTTAATATTGAACGTCTTCGCATTCGGTCACATTGCAACCATAAAAAATGTTTGTCGTTGGGGTTTTATTGTGACAGACCACCACAAAGTCACACATTATGAGTCAAAAAAGGAAAAGTTACATGATTTTCACAAGGCATGTACATTCTGCCCTGCTTATTGTGATTCTCACAAATAAAAATCAAGTGCACCCGGTTGTCTATAGAAATAATCTAATAGGTGAACAGTCACCATATGTTTAATCTCCATATAAATGCAGTTGTTTGTTCCAACATGCATTTGCATTCATCATGCATGAGTTACATTTTGTAGAACCACTTCTTGCTGTAATCAAAGCTGCAAGTCTTTTGGATTATGTCTCTACCAGCAGCTTTCTGTATCTTGAGACAAAAACAAGATCTGGGCCATTTTAACAGAAGAATATACTTTGATTTAAACCTTTCTGTTTTAGGCTGGAAACCAAAACAACATTCTACATTTTGTGAAATTTATAAAAACGAAAAACTTTTCTTGCTTTTTGCATTGATCAGTTTGTGATTGTAACAATGTCAAATGAATACTTCTAACGGTCAGCTTGCCTCCCCTCAGCACCACGGCCAGTCTCATCTGTTTAACTACGCCATGGACATCCTCAACATGGTCTTCACAGGAGTCTTCACAGTGGAGATGATCCTAAAGCTCATTGCCTTCAAACCCAGAGTGAGTGTCTCATCCTGTACACTCTGCTTCCTCCTGTTAGAAAACTTTTTATACTTCCCCCCACAGTCTGAAGTTCAGTCCTCACTTTGCCTTTTCCTCGTACCTCATGCTCCCTCCCCTTGTGCCCCGCCTCCCGTCCCCCTGCTGGCTGTGTATGTCACCGTATTCAGGGTTATGTCGGGGACGCCTGGAATGTCTTCGATGCTCTAGTGGTGATCGGCAGTGTAGTCGACATCATACTCAGCCAGGTAGAAAGACGTCAGACTGTGCAGCTCTGTCAGCCCCTCTTCCTGCTCCTCCAGATGTTACTTTTGCTTCTCTCCTTTGAATCCTTCCTAAACCTGTTTCCTTTTTCCTGTCCTTTCCTTCCTGTCCTATCTTTGTGTGGGCCACTATGTCAACATAAAGGCTTTTTGTGTGTCAGAATCTTTAGCCACACGTGAATATTCAGTGTCGGTCACTGTAAAAAGCAAAAGTTTCAGTGACTGAAACCATACTTATGAAACCAAAAATGTTTTTGATTTATTCTATGTTCTTGTTTCCTTCTTTTAGCTTCAGCATTCACATAAACAAACACAAAAGGATTTATGACAATAACTGGCTAGCTACTGTTGAACTTTAAAGGCCTGCGCTCCCACAAACTCTGACAGGAGGACTCTGACTTTCATCCTGTTTTACTGAAGCTCAACTTTTTGATGTACTTTTCTATCTGTCAAACGTCTTTCCTTTCTTACCTTTTCTTCCTACTTGCTTTTTGTCTCTGTATATCCTCTTTTCTGTGTGTCTCTGTTGCCTGTGCTTGCAGAACTATTTTGCTGATGCATGGAACACGTTTGATGCCTTAATTGTTGTGGGTAGCGTGGTTGACATTGCCATCACTGAGATCAATGTAAGTAATCATCTCTCACACGTCTTTTCTGTGTCGTTCCCTGCAGGAGCGCCTTGTTTTAGCATCAGAGTTGCATTCAAGAACACAACCTTCTTCTTGTTTTCTAGTGGATTTTCACAGCGGTAGCAACAGATTTTACAGACATACACATAGATATCCACTTCAGTTGTTTGTTTTACAAAAAGAGAGGCAATGATAAGTAGTTGGCACATCTGTTCAAAGGCCATGTCGTTTTTCTTTTAAACAGTTGTCTTTGAATGCAACTGAGCTCAGCTGTTTTACTTGCTATCAGCATTTATGTTTGCATTTCCTTCAAAAAGCAGCAAGTTCAGTGCTGCTGCTGCTGCTGCTGCAAGGTCGCTCCATGTCCTGGTTTGTGACTCACGTTAGCTCTGGTTTCATGCTTCCTTCCTGTCCGCAGCTAAATGTTGGTTTATCCTGAGTGAGTGGTTGGGGGGGAAATAAACACACTGCAGACGATTTTTAATGTAGAAAGACAAATCCTACAGAAAGAATTGTGAATGTTTCATGAGAGCATGCCTGCATTTCATGACACATAGAGCAGGGTTAGTTATTGACCAAAAGTCAGGATTGGGTCTTGTTTTACTTTTCTTTTTTTTTTTTTTTTTACCCCACGAAATGTTTTTACTCATAAGTTGTGATATGCATGTGTTTTATTTTTAATCCACTGCCTTGTAAAGGTTGTTCACACCTCATTAATGTTTTCACCTTTTGTCACATTACAACCTCAGACTTTTAAATAGGATTTTAATAGAATCTGACATAATAAACTGCAAGTGATGCATAATTATTAATTAAAAGGAAAATAGCTCCATCCATCCTCTTACCAACTCAAACCTGAAGCACCATAACTACTAACATCATCATGCTTCACCGTGGGGACAATGTGCAGTTTAAGTCTTACGGTACAAATAGTGACAAAAAAAAGTTAAATTTTAGTTTCATCTTAACAGAACAAATTCTTCCACACTCTTGTTGTGCCCCCTACATACAGATAAATAAAACAAACAAACAAACAATTGTGACTATGTTATTTTCCTTCCACCTCATTACTTTGTGTTGGTCTAAGATTCCAGTGAAGTATACTTAAGTGCATGATGACAAAGTATGAAAAGGTTTAAGGGGAATAAAAGTGCTTACAAGGCATTTTTACATATTCGGTGTTCCTCCAGATGTGTCAAAGCTTTTGCATGAGAAGCTTCACACTCCTGATGAAGTTCTATTAGATAAATTGTAAAGGTTTTCTGCCTGTCATGTATGTAAAAAGGTGCCGTAGAAAACATAAGTAGCGTAAAAATGTGAAGAATGGTTTGAAGCTGTGCAGCTGCAACTCGGATTAACGTTAGACTTCTGGTTTCAAGTCGGCAGCCATTCCCGTTGTCAAGGTGATAGAGGATCCAGGGGTAAGAACAAGCCCCACCTCTTTTGTCAAGAACGTCATCCCTCTGTCGTCATCTGAAAGCAAAAGCATCTACATCGTTCTGTTGTGACAGTTTTTGTCGAGAGATTGTTTTTAAAGCCAACAAGATGCTTTTATGAATTGTAGAATTTGTTGTAAGTCAAGTATTACAGTTTGTGTTTGAGCTGTCGGTATCTCTCACTGTCACAGTCTTGTTTTGGGTCTTTCTGGTTTGTTGCATTTTGGCATAAGTTCCACTTCAACCCTGCATCTCATCTTGTGCGGGCGCATGGCATGATGGCACACAGGATAACACGGAGATGGTTTTTGTAATACATTCCAAATGTTTGACTAAAGTTTTTAAAGACAGATTGGCAACCATTTCTGTTTAAGTGTGACTTGGTTGTCTAGTTCAAAGCCAGGCTAATCCTCATGTTGTAGTTCTAAGACATGGCTTGTTTAGCCCGTACTTTTGGGACATTCTGTCTGTTTTAATCTGCCACTGTGTGTAAGTCATTCAGGTCTGTTAATGCTATGTGATGTAACTCTCAGTAAGACTGCATGCAGGTTGGTTGTTGTCATAAAGCAGGACAATAATACTTTACAGGTCTTGGATCCACCGCCTTGTTGGTTTTTGCTCCTTTTTAGTTCATTCATGCATATTGAATGGTTGCATGTGTCACTGACTGCATGAATGAATGAGTAATGCGAAGCCCCGAATACTACAAAGGTAGTACCATTGGCTTACTGGTGTCTTGGTTCGTCTTCACATCCAGAACACAGAGGACAGCGCTCGCATCTCCATCACCTTCTTCCGCCTGTTCAGGGTGATGCGACTGGTCAAACTCCTGAGCAGAGGGGAAGGAATCAGGACTCTGCTGTGGACCTTCATCAAGTCTTTCCAGGTGAAAAGTCTGAGAGCATGCAGAGTTGTGAAAAAGTATTTGCAATCTCACAATCGATGCCGTTTGTGACAGAAACAATATAAGGCAAAATTTAAATCGTGGACGTGAGCTGCTATCTCGGAAACAAAAATTATTTTCTGCAATCAGACGAAGCTCAGTGTTTGCTTAGTCTGCTGTGTGCTAATTAGACAGAGTTGGGTTGTCAGTTTTTCTCACATGGAGTCTGGGAAGCGTCGTTTCTGGCTTAGCATTAAGATGGTGACAAAAACCTTCGACAGTGAAAATGGAGGAGCGCTGCATTCTCATCTAAGCCCTCCCTCAGCTCCAGCAGACTGAAGTTACAACAATCCTCATGTGAATGCAAAAGGAAGTTAATAATTTTCTCTAGGTTATACAAATAATTAAATGAAGTTATTTTCTGAAAAACCACTAGGATCTTGTAAAAGTCAAACATAGCTACTCAGATTAGCAGGGATGCTTATTGCTACAAAGCAATGCAAAATATCTCTGCAGTTTGTGTCTAAATTCATAACTTCATAGTATTTTGTCTGTTTGATTAGCCAAAAACTCTAACTTCAATATACGCTGCAGAAAAGAAACTCAATAATACTATTTTTTATTTTTTTTTTATCCTACAATAGGCTCTTCCATATGTTGCCCTCCTGATAGCCATGCTGTTCTTCATCTATGCTGTAATCGGGATGCAGGTAATCTTGTCTGATGTGTAGACAGACGTTTGGAAAAACTTTCTCATCCTTTGCAATGGCTCGTTCCAAACACCCTTTTTTTCTAGGATCATATTTGTCACTGTAGCTTTTGAATCTTACTTTAGCAGATTCTGCTTTTAGGTGTTTGGAAAAATAGCAATGGTGGACGGAACCCAAATCAACCGCAACAACAACTTCCAGACATTTCCCCAAGCCGTCCTGATGCTGTTCAGGTTTGGACATTTTGCAACTTTGGTTGGCACAATCATTATCAGTACTACGTAAATATGTGTGGCAGCTGTCTAAGTCACTTTTCTTAATCTGTGTCAGATGTGCTACAGGGGAGGCGTGGCAGGAGATCATGCTGGGCTGTCTGCCGGGGAAGCTGTGCGACTCAGAGTCCGACTACAACCCGGGAGAGGAGAGAACCTGCGGCAGCAACTTTGCTATAATCTACTTCATCAGCTTCTACATGCTCTGCGCCTTCCTGGTACTCCTCTGGACGTCTCACAGTTTCCATTGCCCCTCACGAGTTCACCACTGACCTAACAGTCAACCAGATTTCACAGTAAAACAATTGATGAAACGGTTCAAAAATACTGGATGTTCCTGTTTCAGATTATCAACCTCTTTGTTGCGGTCATTATGGATAACTTTGATTACCTGACTCGTGATTGGTCCATTCTTGGCCCTCACCATCTGGATGAATTTAAAAGGATATGGTCTGAATATGATCCTGAAGCCAAGTAAGGGCAGAAAAACACAACAAAAACAACATTTTGATTAAGATTTGTTCCTGAATGTTTGTTTTTTTTTGATAATTCCTGGAACATGTTAATGCCTTTCCTTTCCACGTAATGTGTTCTTAGGGGTAGGATTAAACATCTTGATGTGGTCACCCTGTTGAGGAGGATCCAGCCTCCGTTGGGCTTTGGCAAGCTCTGTCCTCACAGAGTTGCCTGTAAGGTGGGTTTATGGAACTCACAATCTCATATTTGCAGAAAAAAACCCCTCCTGCCTTTACACTGATGCGTCTAAACTAATATGAAGTTTGAATTCTGCTGCAGCGACTGGTGGCAATGAACATGCCGCTCAACAGTGACGGGACCGTCATGTTTAACGCCACCTTGTTTGCTTTAGTCCGCACCGCCCTGAAGATCAAGACTGAGGGTGAGTCTACAGCTCAGGTTGTCGAAATCCTACAAAATTATTATTATTTTTTTAATTTTTCTCATTGATTATTGCTGCATGGCAGAACAATAACAACAAATATGAAAACTGTTAGGTTAGGGGTCATGGTGTTGTTCATTTAGAAAGATGCATGATCCATGTTATGCCACCAGAGGGAGGCATATCCACCCAATTCAATGGTCTGTGATGATGTAGTTACAGATGTCATCAGACGGTGTTCTTAACTTTAACTCATTTAGTACCACTGTAACATTTTCACTATCTTTGAAGGTAACTTGGAGCAAGCCAACGAGGAGCTGAGAGTCGTAATCAAGAAGATCTGGAAGAGGACCAGCATGAAGCTGCTGGATCAAATAGTGCCTCCTGCAGGCGGTCAGTGGTCATTACACTCAGGAAAACGCTTTCTGAGACCCAGTCACGTAAAAACATACAAATGTGTGAAATGCGGTCTAAAAGAAAATTTATATAGACAGAGTATTTGTTAGAAACAAAAATTACATTCATTGAATGGGGGGTAACAAATATTACACAATATGATTAAAAGAAACAGAAGCAAACAACTTTCATATGCTAGTTTTTAAAATAAAATTTGGGTCACTTGTTAAAATTTATTGTTGATTATCTATTTGACTCAATACATGCTCAAGAAACATACCTTCAGTAATAATTATTTAACAGATCTTTGTGTGTTGCAGAGAAACGACACATTTTTAAACCCACAGTCCTAATAGTTTATTTGACCGCTTGCCTTGTCAATTCTGGGCATTTACAATTCAGTCCTAAAAAATTTAAGTTTCATTTGATGTTTATAGCAGCTCATCTCTTAAATGGTTGAGGTTAGAAACCTGGTGTGTCTGCAACTTCTCCATGTTTGTTATTCTGCTTAAAGTGACTTCCTGTGTCTGAGTAGTTTTTGCAGCTTCCACACTTTGTTTGCTTTAGTTAGTCAGAATCAGTTACGCTGCATGTTTTTGTGGTTTAATTTGTGAATCATTCTTTCTTTTTGCTTATGCAATTTTTTTTTTTGCAAAGCGTCTCTCTTCCACAGCTTTCTCCGCTTTCAGTTGTTGGCATTGTTTCTCTTCTCTTTCTGCCGTCCTGAGCTCTCTGGAGTGGTTCTGCTTTGGTCTGGTGGCATGAAACTAGTGATACCTCTTTTTTTAAAAACAACTTCAACAAGCTCTGTACAGAAAAGGAACCCATGGCCACTTATGTACTCTTCTCACTATGAATTTAATGAGTAACTAAAATTTAAAGCACATATTAAACAAAAATATCTAATTGAAATACTACTGATATTTTTTCTTAAGATAAGGCTTAAGTATAAATTAATGGTTAATTGGTTCTTTTTCTGAGTAGAGCCTCTTGAAGTTTCTCTCTGGCTGTTTCAGGTGAGGTAGAGATGCTTTTTCTTCTTAAGCTATTCAAGTAAGAAACACTTCCATCCTAAAGCGTCCACTTCCATGTACCACCTTTGCTTGACCCCATTTTGGCAACAAGAGGGTCAAAGAAAGGTGATAACTTTTGCAGGGAACTCTACCACTCACCACGATTCAGCTGTTTTGTTTTTCTGCTCTGCTCCCCATTCTGCTTTAGCAACAGCTTATCTGAGGAATCAGACTCATACCCGATGAGCCTCCCTGCATGGCAGGTAGAACGAGCTTGTAGTCACGGCTTCCTCCTCGGTGAACATCCTTTGTTCATTCTGCGAACCCTCGTGATCGATAGTGTAGATCTGACTCTGATTTCCCCGTACTCTGCTGTCGCATGCACTTCCTGCTGCAGATTACATTGCTCCAAAAAATGTAAAAGAAGAAAGGAAAACATTGACTTTTCTTTCTCTAAAGGTGATGACGTACAAATTGTCTTTTTCTATGACATGAAGCAACAGGAAAGTTTTAGAATGCATTTGTGAATTATTAGATCTTCCTTTGTATAAACACAGTAAATCTCTTCTCAGTAGACTGTTCCAGACATGATATCTTGATTGACAGGTGAAATTGTCCACAAAGATCGGTCTTCTTATCCTCCCGTAATGTTTTATACACAATGAATAAGTTCAGTACTTTGGAAACAGGTTTAAACATTTTTGCACAACCCCAAATGTTCTGAAAAAGTTAGAAAAAGTTGCGTGAGTCTGAAAAACGGCAAAGCACAAATGTGGATTCACTTCAGACAGAACTTTAGAGTGCAAATAGTTTTGAAGACAAAAACTGGACAAAGTCGTACAAAACAATTTGAATGGATCTAAAATGTTTCCCGTTTATGGTGTTTAATAATATTAAATAGTTCAGAGATGATGAAGTGTATTTCTGCTAAGAAAAAGAGCAATTTACGGGCAATTTACGGGCAATTTCCGTAAACTGGAAATTTACGGCCAGATTAGAGGACGTAAATTGGTCTCTAATCTTAAATTTTTTGTAAAGCTCTGGCCTACTGCTAGAGGATATAATTGATCCTAATTTATTTTTAAGAACTGCAATTAACAGCACCCTACATCTGCTTGCGAGAGCAGTCATACCAGCTTTTACTGATACTTTTAAACAAACACAAAACGTTTACTAAATTGGGATTTTTAAGCTGTTCTGGAAAAACAAACTGAATTATTGCTTAATGTTAGCATTAATAATTGTAAGCATCAGTCTCTGGGTACATTCTTCAATGTGTCTGAACCTTCATTTTAAATCTAACTTTGCCTAAAATCTGCTAGCATTTCTAAACGCATCATATTTTATTACAGACAAACCCCGTCTTTAAGTGTCAGCCGGACACCACTAGACACAGGTCCCTATGTATTTCCTCAGGAGACACTTCCGAGCGAAGCGTGTCGTCGGTCGTGCAAAATGTTTGGGGAGAATTAGTGTTCTTAAAATCAGATCGATGTTTTGCGTATGTGATGGTTTGTCTGCTTCAAACTGTTGATGTGAAAATACATCAAGTAAAGACCATGGACACAAACTTCTCTAAGCAGGATTTTACTTCAGCTGGTCACATATAAAAAATTACAGACCCCTGCACTGATCTTACGCGAAATGTTTAAGGATTCCCGTTGATCTTTAAACACAAACTATAGGATTCCAGACCGAACCAACATACGACCATATTTGGCATTCCCCTACACATGGCTCCAACTTTAGACACACATTCAGGCATTTGTACCCTGTATTTCTGCTCCTCAGCATCTAGAAACACACTTCAAACACACTGAGGCATTTGAAAAAAGATCAGCTCAGGGCACAAGCCAATGTCTAATACCAAATTATGTTCACATATCCCACTTTAGATGTTTATTGTTTCTAACAAATCAGACAAATGGTATTCTGCATACATGACTAACGCTACAAAAATTGCTAAGAAAAAGAGAGTACAAGAGGTGGACTCACCTGCAAAATGTAACTTTAAGTTTAATTGCATTCTAAGAGTTTTCTCTTTTTTTGGACACTTTTCATGCTGTTCAAACTTTTTTTTTCTGATTTTTGAGGTTGTATTTGTAACAAAACCTTTACGGTTGTATTGGTGAGCAACTGTCTAATCAGTCAAGCATCATTTAAGAGTTGATTTTAGTCTCAACAGACTTTATTTTATGATAAAATACTCATAGTTGGCCAGATTGTAATGCGTTAGATCGCCCTGAAAACAACCCTAACAGGCTCCGGGGTATTTTTGAACGTGGTGTGTTTAGCATCGGCTCGGCTTACAGCAGAACATCAGCAGCGCTGAAGTGTTTGGGTCCTGACGTGGGAGGCTTCTGGTGTGTTTGGTCTGTTCACTTAGATGACGAGGTAACAGTGGGGAAGTTCTATGCCACCTTCCTGATACAGGACTACTTCAGAAAATTCAAGAGGCGCAAAGAGCAAGGTCTGGTGGGAAGGAGGTCTTGGGAGAACACCACTCTGGCCTTACAGGTGAGTAAAAACCGTTTGTATCTCAAACTCTTTGCAGATGGGGACTAAATAAATCAAATAATTTAAAAAATGTATATTATTTAATTGAGTTCTTAAATGTAATGCCTTTTTAAATTACCCATTTAAGGAGTTTTTTGTACATTTAAATGTGGAGTTATACGTTTTTGTTTTAATAATTTTTAATTTTGCTTTAATTGCTCGGGTGAAACAAACATTTTTAGAGCATTAAAGTAATTTCTTCAATTTATTTTCTCAAGAAGAAAAAATACTCTACACTAAGCTTATTCTGTGGTAACCAGGGTGTGATTGACTGAACATGACACATGCTTGGTCTCTACAACAGAAGATTTGTTTGTTTTTGCTTTTGCTTTTGCTGATGCGGATTAGAAGGAACTTTTGAACGTAGCGTGACGAGAAAAAAAAAAATCTGAGGATTCTGAGGAACCCTAATCACCACCATATGTTCTCACGTTGGAGAAACTCTTTCCCTGTCAGTGATCAGCTGCACAGCTTTGGGATTCCTTGGAACAATGGGCTATAAAACCCAATAATGACTGACAATCATGTGTCCTGCTTTGTAGTTTTGGTGTGTTTAGTTTGGTGTTTTTTCTGTGGGTCACAAAGTTATTATTTTAAATTATACAAAAACGTATTTATTGTGATTTCTTTTTGTTTGTATTTTTATTTGCTTAATGATAAACTAAACGTGAACTACTTTAATTAAAATGACAAAACAGTAAATTTCTTTCAAATCTTTGTATAGCCGAAACATAAACAGTCGTGGATGTTTGCCTTATGATTATTATTATTATTATTATTATTATTATTTATTTATTTAATTTTTTTTTAAAAGGCATACAATTTTCTAAATTTTTTGATTTTCTTATTTAATAGTCTAGAAAAAATGCTTTTTAGTAACGCATAACTTTTTATGCTATCCTTAAAAGGAGAAAAGTAATAAAATCTTACAATTAAATTAGTTTATAAGGCTGTACTTTGGAAAAGTAATGCTGTGAATCCCTCAGATTAATTGATGGGGAAGGTGGTAATAACAATAAAGTATCTCAATGAATTTTAAGATTCTTTTGTTAACTTATAAAGTTTTAAATGGGTTAGACCCCCCTTATCTTCGGGACCTTTTAAATTTCCAGTCTGTGTCCAGAACTTTACGATCAAATAATCAGTTATTACTGACGGTTCCTCGGACTCGACTTAAGAGAAAAGGAGATCGAGCTTTTGCTGTAGCTGCTCCTGTCTTATGGAATAACTTACCTTTCCAGATTAGATCTGCCCACAGCCTGGATCATTTTAAATCACTTCTTAAAACTCATTTTTACTCTTTGGCATTTAATTGATGTATTGTTTTATATTGTTTTGTCATTTGTGTTGTCGTTCTTGTACAGCACTTTGGTGCAGTTTTATGCCTGTTTTAAAGTGCTATATAAATAAATTTGACATTGACAATGAATACATTGCCACATCTGAGGAAACAGGCAGTGTTTCCAAGTATCAACACTAAGTATTTTCCATGATGAACAAACACACCCACACAAGAATGTCTTTTTCCTGTTTTTGTCAAAGTAATTTTTGGCTTGTTACATCCTAAGCTTCTAAAGTGATTCTGTAAAGTCAGGTTTAACTTTTACATAACCTTAAAGTTATAGTACTCACCCCAACTATAAAGCTATTCCTTAGATTTAATTTAAATCCACGTTTTAGTCATTCATAATTCTCACACCTTAGAGTTGTTCTTACTTTGCAGGCCGGCTTGCGCACCCTTCATGACATTGGACCAGAAATTCGCCGAGCCATATCATGTGACCTACAGGAGGAGGGGCTTGTAGATGGAACGGGAGAGGAAGAAGAGGAGATTTATCGGGTAAAAAAAAAAAAAGAAAAGTTTATGTACTTCCATTTGCTTTTACTTTCTGCTTGTAGAAACAGTCCAAGTGCCAAAACAATCATCCAGTTGTTTTTCAAAGGTGCTTTATTCTGCAAGTGTGCATTTGCTTGAAGTCATTTTCACATTTAAAACATTAAATTGGGGGGCGTGGCCAACAGCACTAATTTGCATATGTATGACGTAAACCTAGAATAGCTCATTCCTAAAGAAGCTCAAACTGATTTCTCCTCATTTCTCCTCAGGATTTTTTTTGCAAAAAAATGTAATCAATATGTTTTGTGCAGCCCATATGCTAACTTGTTCAAGGAAGCATAATAGGTCTCCTTTAATGTTTTAATGTACACTTTGATTGTAAAAAAATAAGATGGTTGGTTGAGACTGTTCAAAATAGAAAAAGTTGATTAGTCAATTTATAATCATATAATCTGGTTTGTTGGTCTTTGTTTTTTTTTTTTTTTGTTAATGTCTGTTATCTTCTCAAAGCGCAACGGCGGCCTTTTTGGGAATCACATGAACCACGTTGGCATGGATCATCCCCAGCCCACTACCGTCACACAGCGCCCCCTACAGATCCTGCCCATCTACTGCACTCCCTCTGCCGCGCCCACTCAGATTTGCAGGAGAGCCAGCAGCAGCGACAAGGAAGGAGAGACGGAGATGAACTCCTCACCCATCCACTACAACCATCATCCTTCCCCTCATCTGTACGATTACCCTCACTGTAACTCCACCTCCCCTCAGTCCCCGATACCCTCCAACGCCAACCTCAACAACGCCAACGTGCCCTCGCTTCTCTTGATGTCCTCTGGGAGGCAGCAGAAGTGTTTATTGCAGAGGTGCCGCCCGTCTTCAGCAAGAAATAAGTCATCGACGTCTTACAGCAGGGGCCTGCATGACAAGCAGTGGAAGTCCCACTCCACAAGGTGGGTTACAGAAACCGCATCCCGTTTTAGTTGGCCTGCATTCACAGCTTCGGTTAAAATGGTAGCAGTCCAACATCATTGTTAAGTTTTATAAAACTACTATTTTGATCTCAACTGAAAAATACATCTAACAGGTCAAATATTATGACCATTTTATTCTGCAAAGTGAATTCTTCTGATCGTGCGATCGTCCAGGTACCTGCCAAAGACGGACTGCAGTTCCTGTGCAAAAATCCAGAATTGAATCTGTTGAAAAAAAATATAAAACTTTAAAATTTTCTCTTGTTTCCATTGCTCTGCTTATTCATCTCATTCATCTCTGCCTGAATCGCCTCATCCTTCATTACATGAATCAGGACGCGCTACTATGAGGCCTATATTAGGTATGTAACCAATGCAGCCACTGAAATGACATACAACTTACAACTTCACAGCTTTTGATGCCGAATCTGTTTTGGTTCAATTTGGAGTCGTGCTGATACAATCTCTCTCAATCTAGCCTCTTGTCCTACAGTGTTTGCTTTGTGCAGAGGGGCTGTAAGCCAGAGATAGATACTACTCTCTCGATAAAAGATTCTAAGAAGCATTAATCAAATGACAAACTGGAAATGGAATTTAAAATAACCAAAATTTCAATATGTCTGTGTGATTTTGCTGACAGGTCAAAAAATGGCGGAGCGCTTCACCCGACCATTCGCCGAGAGGAGCCAGGTGGCAGGGACAGCGATGAAGAGCGGGAGTCTGGGGAATACTTCAGCGGGGAGGAGTTTCACGAAGACGACATCATGCTTACCAAGGACAGGTTATCCAAGTCGGACTTCCACGACGCTGCAGACGGAGATTTGGACCGTTTCAGGGACGACTGCGAGTCCGAAGGTTACTGTGACGACGACAAGCAGCCGATATGCCAGGAGGATTGGCGGTCGCCCAGGAGATGGTTTTTGCCATCCCCCCAAGGTTCAGCTGCTCTCTCTTTCATGTTGCTTTTATCATTAAATTGCTTGAGTGACTGAATTTTTTTCAGATCTGCAAATACTGAAACGTTTGACTCAACATACCTTAATATTATTAAATTTATATATTTTAAAATAATTGATAGTAAATTGCAGTGCATATGCTATATTTGATTTGACTCTTCTGTGTATAAAATCTTGCTTGTTTCCTGTTTTTCATTTGACATTATAAAACAAATAATATGTTTCTTGAGTATCTCAGCCACAAAAACCCTGAGTCTGTTTCACTTCTTGCTTCCTCTAAGCCTGCAATACACCAACATTCAGCTTTGAGTGTCTTCGCAGAAGAAGTAGCATAGATGAAGCTCCTCCATCTCCGTCATGCACAGCTCTTCCACTGCACCTGATGCAGCAGCAGGTACGCCTGCGCCTGTAGCGTGAGGAGTTGGAAACGAGTGAAATGTGGCTGATGCCCCGACAGAAACCTGTTTTGTCTCCTCTCTCCCATTCAGGTGATGGCGGTAGCCGGTCTGGACGCCACCAGGATCCCACGTCTGTCTCCCACCAGGTCGCTACGCTCGTGGGCCACGCCTCCCGCCTCCCCCATCAGCCGTGACTGTGGCCCCTGCTACACTCCACTCATACAGGTCTGATCGACGCTGATCGACCGTCTGCATTGCTGTGGAAATGGAATGTTAAAATCGGGGACCCACACATGTCTAAAAAGTCTGGGACTTTTTCATCTCATACATGGGATTTCCTGCCAGCCTTGTGTCGTCCCTATTGCGTTCTGTGATTTGAGGTGGATGAGGCTGCCAGCATCTAGCTGCTAATGCACCCTTGCTAGCTAGCTAGCTTTTTTCTGTCTATTGTGAATTTTTGTATGGCGCAGCATGCAGTGTGAGAAGCACAAAAAGTGCTGCCAAGAGCCACAAACCCAGGAAATTCCACACTTTTTGCTACGCTTGATCAGTCCCTAGATTTATAGTTCTATTAGGTCTTAAATTTAAGATGGCATTAAAAAGGTCTTTAAAAGTCTTAGATTTGACATGCTAAAACCTGTGGATACCCTGAAAACAATGCCTTAAAAACAGCCAGGGAACTCATGAGTTTTAGAAATTTAAAATGTAACAAAAGCTCATCACTTCTTTATTCATACATTGAAACCAAATAATGTTATTAACTTATGTTTTTGGCTGTTGCTAAAAGAAAAACCCAATCCCTGCGGCCGTCTCGCGGTTTTCGTAAAGGCTAAAGTGTGTAGTGTGTGTGTGCAGGTGGACTGGCGCAGCACTGGCAGTGTGGGCAGCATCCCTGGGGCCGTGAAGAGGAGTTCTTGGTACACCGACTGCCAGGACGGCCTGCCCAGCCACAGCCACTCACCGTCACGGCTGCAGCTACCTGCAGAAAGCAGCTCACACTTCCTGCAAAACAGAGGCAGCGCTAGCAGTCTGGTGGAGGCTGTGAGTAAATCAGTAACTTAATGTTGCTCAGCTTCGGGGCAGGTCAGCAGGTGACTTGAAAACACACTTTCCCTTTAGTGAAGGACAGTGGTGGCAGCATCATGCCTTCCTTGAGTTGACTGAAAAATGGATGGAGCTAAATTCAGGACAATGCTAGAATAAAATCTGTCAGAGTCTAAAATGTGTCAGTCTGATCCACCTTCCAGCAGGACAGAAACCCTAAACATCCATCCAGATTGACAAAAGGCATGAAAGCATGTCCATGTGTTAGAACGGCCCGGTCAAGTCTCATACCTCCTTATAGGTAAATATTTACTTAAATAGCTGCAGTTCATTCATCCTCTTTCCAAACCCGTCCTACATTAGTGAGGTGTGTTGGGTCACCAGCCCATCCCAGGACATCAGCAGCTGTTTCTACCTTATTCGGGGGTTTTTTAATCAATTGCTGCTTCTAGATTATAAAATTGCTAAAAATGTCAATTTGGACCATGCAGTTATGAAAACTTACAGTTTTTTGTATCTACATCCTAAAGCAGAGTTACTGTCATTATCCTGTCATGGTTTAATCGTTACTGAAGGATAATTTATTACATAAAATGACAGAAATGGCTGCTGGTTCTTATGAGTTTCTCATCTTTGCATTCTGTCCATCCAACAATCAGCTGTCGTCCTCGGTAATCTTGACAATTCAGCCATTTAATTAGTTCCACCATTTTGGTTTGCCTTAGCTGCTTTCACACATTCTCGTCTTCTGATCTGATTTTATATATATATATATATATATATATATATATATATATATATATATATTTTATCTGTCTTTTAATATTATTATCACGATCTTCCTTTTCTCTCGCATCCCTCTCAGGTCCTGATCTCTGAAGGTCTCGGGAAATACGCCAGGGACCCCAAGTTTGTGACAGCGGCCAAACACGAGATCGCAGACGCCTGCGAGTTGACCATCGACGAGATGGAGAGCGCTGCCAGCAATCTGCTGAATGGCAGCATGGGTAACGACGAAGTGGCGGGGACGGAAAGCGTCGGCTCCGACTCGCCACACCAGAGGGACTACAGCGACGAGGAGCAGTACGTGGCCGTGAAGTGTGAGGAGGACCTAACGGACGAGATGATATGCATCACTTCTCTATAGCAGCGACTCACCGCAGACTCTGTCTAGTTTCATTGAACGTATGGGGAAGTCTCAGCAGGCCCTGCGGAGAACAGAAAATTAGGGATAAACGTGAGAGCAAAGTGCCTTGTTTTCTTTTGTCTGCTTAGTAGATTGCAGCTAAAGCAGACACATGGTTATAGAAAAACAAACAAAAAAAACTTGCTGTAATTGAAATCAGGAGACATGAATCTACACGCCAGCTTCCCAGAAGGCAGGCCAGCCGTTAAAAGTTATGTTGTATATCTTAACTGACATCAGTTGGACAAAACTTCAGATCTTCAGGATGACATAACTCGGCTTTAGTGAGGATTACACAAGGCCATAAATCACATAGTTTACTACATGAGGAGCCAACACAACAAAAACAAATGTGCCACCACTCACCACCTGCACATGCAAGCAGGCAAATGAATTAGACTTCTATTCTATTGCTGTGTAAATAGTTTTAGACGGCGGAGCGTTTCTAAATCTTTCTGCCTGGTTCACAGTTCAGATGTCAAAAACTGGTTTTCCAAGGATTCCTGCAATTAGTTGCATTTTATGTGGATGAAATGTGTGATTTTACCCCTCATTGGTCAGAACTGATGAAAACATATATTTTTGTTTGCTTATCTGAATTAGATGGAACCAAAGCAGGAGCAGCTGAGATGGTGCCTTGTGAAAGTCGCCACGCCTCTTTCACCTTTTCCATATTTGGTCACATTAGAGCCACATACCTCGGTGTAGTTTACTGTGATTTTACTAGATAGACTAACAAAACTGTGCTTATTTGGAAAAAGGAAGGGGAAAAAAATTGTTTTTGTCATTTACAAGTATTTTGTGCTTTCGATTTCCACCCCTTTTACATTGACACCCTAAATAAAATCAAGTAAAACAGGTTGCCTCCAGTTAATGGGTTGACCAATTGTGGAAAAAATTTATTTGTCAAGCAGTGTTAGGTGAAAATCAGTCAGGTTTATTTAAAATGAGATCTTATAATGACTAATGAACAGGTCAGAGTCAGGGCTCTGCCAACAGGCAGTAGAAACCGCAGGGTGGAAAAACAATCATGAGGTGGATCTGAATGTGAAACCGTCACATTAATTGACGGTTTCATTGAATGTGACGGTTTCATTGAATGTGAATGTTTGCGCAACTGAAAGTTATTCCTCTTGGGAAAAAAACTTTAGTGTGTCTGACAGAGACATAAAATCACGACGTGGACATCAAATGTTGCCATAATAATACAGTTATACCCACTAAATAAGCAGTGACTTAGATCAAAGCATATTAATGACCTAAATTTTCATGTTCAGAGTTGCTCCAGCTTGAGGTATCTTGCAGGTGAAGACAAAAGGCGTATTTCAGTTTCTATACGTACAAACTTGAAGTGAAGTGCAGCAGCTGTATTTACAACAGAAACAGAGTCTCCAGAATGTTGGTTTCATAGTTTTCATTCATTTTTATGCGTTACTTTACATAATATCCCTGTAGAACCTGTCAGTGGTTGTAATGTGACAAATTGTGAAAAGGTTTAAGGGGCATGTATGCTTTTGCTAAGGACTCTATATTAAAATCAAGCTGCTGAGGGTTAAAAGTTCAGGGTTAAACATTGTTCTCTTTTATTTTTTATTTGAAGAGGAAATTACATATCAATAATTAATGACTTTGTCCTCAGGCATATCCTTCCGCTGTATGTGCTTTCCTGCCCGACCTTTATGCTGATTGGTGTGGAAAGCCAAACAAAAATCATGAAACTTTCGCCATCTCCCATGTTCTAAAATATGCAATTTGTCAATTTCCCAGAAGTCATCCCAAAGGATGGAGTTGAGTTTATTATGAGAAAAGGTTTAAACGTAAACCATTTTACCAGATCTAGATCTTTTACTCTCACCTATTTTTAACCGGGAACAATTCAGGATCGCCTCCACGGTTGCAAAAGTTTCACTTCAACGCTGTTTCACACACTGTACTTTTTTTTTTTTTTTAAATAGGAGTCAGATTGTTGACGAGCTGTGAAATCAGGTGGAATAGCTCTCACATGCGATGAAGCACACGCATAACAAATCTGTCTCCGTGTTGAACATTTTCTGGGGGTGAGCACATCCGTCTATCTCAGCCCTGGCATGTTCTCTGTGAAGCTTTTTCCTAAAGACAGTTTCACATACAAACACATCTGTGAAGAGAGAAGAGAACCACACAGCTCCAGCGTGACGTGAGGCCAGCATGTTCCGCTACGCACTGCCAAACTATAATAACTTCAGGTCAATTTGCGGCTATCGGCTCTGGACTGTGGGATGGCAACGTGTGCAATCAAAGGGCTTCTTTACTGATACGACCAAAACAAAAAGGGATTGCGCAGCTACACACAGGAGACACATACACATACGTAAACAACAGGGACTTACGTATTTCATAACCACATTAAAATTGAAACTAATTTTAAAACTATTTGGGTGGATTAAGACATGATTTTTTTGTCTGATTGGATAGCAGTAATGGGGGAAAACAACAGAGACAGTTGAGATTAAAAAGTAATTTAACTAATATTTAGTGACCTCACCTGGTCCACATGTTTCAGTTAAATCTTCAGATGAAAGCAACACATGCAACAATGAACCTTAATGTTATTTATCTAACTAAGACTTTTATCGTGTTGCAAAAGTCAGAGTGAAACAAATAGGATGACATGTAGCTGTAATAACTTGTATTTCTGCATCTTCTTTTTAAGATCTTTCACAATCTTTATGAGTTTTGGCCACTCTCCATTACATGATTGATTAAGCCCATCAATATTTGCAGAAATCAAATTATGCAATAACTTCTATAAGGTCCTGAAAGCATTTCAATCAACTTGACTTCCGGACTTTGACTAATCCATTTATACTCATTGATTCATTGGAATCCTGATCGCCTCACTTTTTTTTATGGTGTTTATAACGTATTCAATTGTATTCAGAATAATCCAAGATTTAGCAGTGACTTAAGTATCCAAGTACTGAGGATACTTAAGTCACTGTTATTACCCTTATCCTGATAGTGGGGACATTTTAATGTTACCATTGAATATTAAAACATCTTTCTACAAAAAGACATTTTTAAAGGCAACTTTGCTTACCTAAGATACACTATTGAGTTATTTTAAGTACAAAAACAATCCCTTCTTGAATCATTAGTCAGAAACTACAACTTATTCATGATGTCTTTCATTTTTTAGGATTATGTTAACACATTCTTGAGCAGTACAGACAAGCAAACTGTTTGGAAAATTAAATATCGTCATGTGTCATTGCTCATCTGAGCTTGAACAGACGCAATAAGAGCTTAAAGACCGTAAGTCAGTTTGTCTTGAACCAACAGGAGAATAATCCTGACGTTAGCAGCTGTGTCTACCTTACTCAGCTTTTTTAATCAACTGCTGCTTCTAGAAATAACTTTATAATAAAACCAAAATATTAGCTGCCACAGTCCAATTGTCAAATGTCATCCACTTACAGAAGAAAACAATTTATAGTACAGGTGTCTGAATACGTCAACAATTTAGTTTTATCAGGAGATAAAGTGACAAAAAAACACCAGGCTTGGTTGTGCAACTCAGCTTTATTTTTTCTACTTCGCCACTGCTTTACAGAAGTCTGTAAAAGGTTGTAAAAAACAAACAACAATTTGTATAGTGTTTATAAGAACTAACTTGAAGATTTCTGCTTTCTACCTATTTGTGTATAAAACACTCTAAAAATTCTCTTTATCTACTTTGTAGCATAATAATTAGTACCTTCTAGATTTTGTACCAACAGAAGCAACATCCTTGTTTTGTACATTTGAATTTTTTGCCTGAAATGACGACGCACCTGCTGATTTTTGTAATAATTGCTGAATAAAGAAGACAAGGACAGGACGGCTTATTGACAATCAATGCAGAAAAAAAGTAAAATAAAGAAAAGCTTTGATATATTAACATAAAATGTCTTTTTCTGATTCACATGTTTATTCTTTCATAAAAAAAATGTAAAAAGTTGATTAATGTATCATTGCACAACAGTGCATTGTAGTGTAAACAATAGCTGTCACAGTACGCATTATTAAGAAAGAAACAATTTAACACAGTTAAAGGTCATTGTAGAAAGTAAGGTCCATTGTAGCTTATAATACGGATTAATTGACTTCATTCAATACTTAAGACATTAGTGAAGATATAAAAAATAATCAAATATGCATCAACTTCAATCGCAAATTCTTTCATACTAACACAGACGTAACAATATAATAATCTCAAAGGCACTATTTCTTTTATTATATTTATGTTATTTAAAAACCTTCATTTTCCTTATCACTCATTTATAAATTTTAACAAGATAATCATTCACAAAAACAATAAAAAGGATAGAGTTTATTTAACGTGTACTTGGGATTTTTTAAGTTTGTTAGTGTAGAAAAACAAGGTGTATTTTAACATAATTCGCCATGTTTGATATTTAGCTGTTAATATTACTGCATAGTTTGAAAACATCTTGGTTGAGCCTGAGCCACTTGGGAGCAAAAAAAAAAAACTACATAAAGGTTTACCGGTCAGTCGAGGTAAACCAACAATAACAAACACTCAACATGAATGTGCAGTTAAGTGCTCTGCATGTTGTGCAATGGTCCGGAGCAAGTCAAGGAGAACGGCTACTTTAAAGGGCAAATGTTGCATTTTAGATATTAGATATGAAAAGCATTAAATGGGTTTCTATTGTTTTCCAAAGTGGATCAGGAATGTCAAAACATTTTCCTGAAACACAAAAAGGACCTTTTGAGTCATGATCGGTAAAAGAGGCACAACCATTGTGGAAATCTCTCAAGGCAATCGAGGAAGGAAATATTTTTTTTCTGACCTGAAATAAAAATGTGGAATGGATGCGTTTGCACTTTTCGGAGACTCAGAAAAACGACGCAGTCGGCATTTTTGCTGCAGCGCGGGAAATGTGAGCGAACTGTACGGAAGCGAACAGCGTTCTCCTCATCCACGTAAAGCAGTTTCGACTTGTATGGCATAAATCTTCACTTTTTAACTTGAGCTTTGAGCTAAAGAGCTACACTTTCCTACTTTTGTCTTGGATGAATATTATGGCAAGCATTAATGCAACAGTTCTGTGCTCCAAAAGTATCAACAATACTACTCTTCTGCAGCATTCAGCTGCATTTTCTTCACTTTTTCTCCCCCTCCACATATATTTTTTAAATTTTGAAATGAAATGAACTATTAAGAGCAAAAAGAAGAACAGAGCCTTGAGGCCAAATTTGTTGTGAGCAAGTGGTATAAAAATACACTGAAATGAATTGAACACAATTGAGAAGGAAAATATGTAAAAATGGTATTTGCCCTTTAACTGCTTCTTTGCCCTAAAATGCAACATCTGCAACCTAGAAAAAAAAAACAAAAAAAACTCTTGCACGTTAGTGTAAACAGATCTGCTAGTGTTAGAGATTGAAAAAAGGCAGTTAATTTTGTTCGCAAAATCTTAAGTTGCTTCCTTTTTCACTTTTATATGTATTTTATTTATATTTTAAAGCTTTTGTTTTTTGGAGGGGTAAAAAAAAAAAGAAGATATCTTTATGACTTATGCCAGAAAACAGATGTTGTTCCAGCTTTTCTCAAATAAAAAATGCTGATGTAGGCAGCCTCGCAGGCCAATCTAATCGGCACTAATCTTTCTCTAAACACAAAAGCAACCGTGTGAGCACTCTGGCGAATGTCTAGCACTGAAAACATCCCTCTTTTGAGATAAGGTTAACTCGAACAGAAACTCGGCAGTGATTGGCTTCCTGTTCAACAGTGTGTAAACACATCTATTGAAATGAGCTGAACTGAACAGCTGCACATTTGCAGGAAGGAAGCTGATTGGTAGACAAGAGGAAAGACAGAACCTTTCACTTCAGCTGCAAGGTTCTGCAGCTAAAGTGCAGAGAGGCAGTAAATCATAATTAACGTGACGATAATATTTCAAGCTTAACCAACTGAGTCTGGTTTTTGTTTTGTTAGTGTTTCACATGTTGCTCTATAGTACTTTAACCTAAAACAATTCAAGCTGTGGATACAGTGAAGTTGAGATGAACCATGTTGTTGGTGCAAACAGCATTCCCCTTACGTCCTCATGCATTAGTAGATTTATACAAAAAAAAAACTGAGCAAGTGTTGACAAGGCTCTTCCAGGTACTGTTTAGATTCTGCAAAGAGCAATTTGCATTTACTGCGCAGCTGCTATGTGGCAGGCTGTAATAATGTCTACTTTTAGAGTGATGTTTGTAGTGTGCTTGTTCCAACAAGCACACTAAGACGTATCATGGAACTTCATGCTAAATCCTTCACTTCAACGCAAAGGGTTATTTGTGGAGTTGAAAAAGAGTGTAAGCGAATCATAGGTTAAACAAAACTAAGTCACATTTTTTGATTTTTGTTGATTAAATTCCCTGACGTTCCCACCTCAGAGGTCGTTTTGTTCACCGAATCGGCCGATCATCTCTGCGTTTCAAGCGTCGGGGGCCGGTACACGGGAACCCCGGGGTCCACCAGAGGAGGCCGACCTCTGATCACGTCAGCTGCCTTCTCTGCCATCATGATGGTCGGGGCGTTCAGGTTCCCGCTCACGATGCTGGGCATGATGGACGCGTCGACCACCCGCAGTCGCTCCAGACCCAGGACGCGCGCGCTCGAGTCCACCACCGCCGTCGGGTCGGAGGCGGAGCCCATTTTGCAGGTGCAGGACGGGTGGTAGGCGCTGTCGGCCTTCCGGCGGACGAAGGCGTCGATGTCAGCGTCCGACTGGACCTGGAGCCCGGGCTGGACCTCGGGGCCGCGGAACGGGTCGAAGGCACTCTGAGCGAAAATTTCTCTGGACAGTTTGACGCACTCCCTGAATTCCCACACATCGATATCTGCAAAGATCGGATAGAAAACACGCATGATTCTGTTTTATCTTCTGACCTACTTCAGTCAAGCAACCCTCTTCGGTTCTTACCAGTGGAGAGATAGTTTGGCTGGAGAATTGGGTGATCCATGGGATTGGGACTTTTCAGCTTCATCCAGCCGATGCTGGTGCTTCTCATTGGTCCAACATGAACCTAGGACATGAGAACAATCAATCTTAGGCAAATAAGTGCTTTTTAAATCACCTAACGACAATATAAAAAGAATGTAGCAGTGTAGAGTTAAAATAATTCTCACAGTACCTTCTACTGCACAATTCTTTAAGAGAAAAGTCACAAAGAAGTATGATATGAATACACTAATGTCAACAAAAATACTATTAATTTCATATAGGAAAGTTGTTCATAAAGCCCTTAAGAAAGTGTGTTTTGAGTAACCTTTGTCGGCCCTGTCCCCTGTCGAGAACAGATGGTTTTATTTTAGGAACAGCAACATTGTTGCACTTCTTGTCTGGCCTTAGATATTTTTATGCAATTTTTCTCAGAGAGGGAAATGTTGGCTCAGTGGTTCTCCATAAAACAAATGGATCTCCATTCCTTGGAATTGATTTGTCTTCTTCAATGATGTCATTACTATCAGCAGTGCGATGGTGCTGTCATCTAAGGACCGGAGAGTCAAACTCCACCCATATTACTGGTGTGTAACATTTGCCATGTCCCCCGGATCCAAAGTTTTTAAATCTCAGGTAGGGGCTGCTACTGAGACCCCGAAAGGCTTCAATGCCCCTGAATCGGTGCTGGTACCCTGCTAACAGCACACCTGCTAGCTTGCTGCCTTGGAGCCTGATGAGATGCAGACAAGCTCCCAAGTAATGTTACCACCAGGGAGACTTTATCACCTTTGAGCCAGACAAATGTTTTTCAGATTACATCTCTCTTGCTGCTTCTTCAAATGGTCTCGAGGAGTCAAGGGAGAGCCCCACCACTGACCACGCATTGTGACCTTTATGTTCTTTGCCTTCTTTACCCGAGAAGGCAGAGAACAACTGCTTCCTTTTTCTCTATTGCCTCTTAAACTTGGTGAAGCATGGATAACGTGCCCGACCAACTTTGTGCACAGCTGCAATCGTGTTGGCACCAATATCTGAGACAAGTTCTGTCTTATTCTTCAGTGATTCTTTTCAACTTGAAGCTATCTGGATTCCCACTTGTGTCTAAATATAAGCAACTTAGACAGCTTTTTTTCTTTTTTTTTTTTACTTTTGAGCAACATACAAGATAAGAGTTTTTTTTTCTCACAAGGAAACTATACTAGTAGGATTATTTTCACAGAGATGTGTCTTCAAGTGTCTTCAATGAACTCTTGAAACCGTTCTGTTGAGAGAGCTTGTAGGTCCTTCAAGATCATCGCAGCAAAACTCTTCATGAATATTTAGACAAAATAACAAAAATATCAGGATACCGTTGTCTGTAACTGTATGTAGCCTCAATAGGTAGACCTATTTTTCCTTAAATTAACACAAAAGGATGACCATATTCATCCTATATTCGTATTTCAAGTTTGTAGGACATACAATTATTGCTGAGTTCCAGTATGATTTTATTCGGCTGCCTGAATAGATGGTAATAGTTTAATCAGTCTGCATCTCTGATCAAATTTAACAATGTTTTCTGTAGTTTGGAGTTCACTAGAAGGTGAACTGCTTTGATGTGTTTATGTAAATTTGTGATGTTACCACAGTGATAAATTCTCTCCTCTGCAAAGCAGGGAGGGCGAGGAGCAAAGTGAGCCCTCGAGGAGCCGAGGGGCGTGGGAGGAGCCGCCGTCTGCTCTGACAGTGTTGGAGAGAAGCTGCACTTATAAGGAAATTACACAGATTGCATTTGAAAGAGAGCAGATGTTTTTAGTATAAACATCACAAAGGTATGATGTTTATACTAAACATCATATTTTAGTATATGAATCATATTAAAGACTTAAGCTCTTGATCTTTGGCATTGGCATTTGGCATGAACTCTGGGGAAATTTCAGCAATTTGCAGGACATTTGGAAGAGACACTGTGACAGCGGTATCGACCCAATACCAATGTTCACCTTGGTACCTATTTGAATCAATGCGCCCAGCCCTACTTAAACAACTTCATCCATTTTAGGTAGATATTGTTTTTTCTTTTGTAGATCTCCTCTTAAATGGTTTATGTGCAGGGAAAGACGGAGTTAACCCGCAGCTATTTTCCCTTTGTGTAAAGCTCTTATTTCCTGGCAGGTGCAATTCTCTGGAAGAGAGAATCAGTTCCAAAGAAATTTCTCTGAAGAGCCAGGTTTGTGATTTAAATGTGACTTTCCATGGAACAGTAAAGGGAACTCTCAACCTCTTGTTAGCATACAAAGTTTATTAATAGCAGTCTAAATAAAAGTAGTGAATAAAATAAAAGTAGTGAATAAATTAAAAAAGAAAAGAGCATATTTGTCATTTGTTGCACCTGATACGCTTCTATCTTTGAAGAAACCCGGCCATGGTCAATAACTTGTGAAGGCAGGAAATGAAACTGAATGTCGGGGTGTGTGACGTGAGGTCGACTGCGTATAAATCCGCCGCTTTCCAAGTGGGCTGTAGCTCCGTAGCCTGAGGGAAGAAGGTTGAGAAAAGTAAAGTGACCATAAAAAAAAAACAAACAAAAAAAAAAACCCACAATCACAAAGCTGATAAAAAAAGCAAGTCTGCCAACTATATGTCTGGCATGCTCAACTAATCTTCCTAGTTGCCAAACCACCGGGTGGTTTCCTGCAGTAATCACTTGTCAATCAGTGTATTTCTTCACTGCGGAGAACATTTCACAGAGTCCTGAGGCAAATTCTACAAATTGCATTGAAAAACATTGAAACATTGAAAAAAAAATACCTATAGGGTATATATGTGTCTTAGTTTTAATTAATTTATTT